>NW_009631611.1:74393-100463 GCF_000690535.1 Cariama cristata | reverse complement strand
GAGGTGCGAGCGCGTCCCGACCGGCTCGGTAAAGCTGGCTGAGTAAAGTCCCCGTCGTTCAGGCGGAATGCTATGTGATGCAGTATTTTATTTTTATTATTTTTATTATTTTGGTTCTCCTGTCCAGCCCAAGCATCCCCTGGAGCAGTGTAATTCTTACTGGAGCCCCTGGAAGTTTTGGTCAGGCGAGGCTCTACGTGCTGTGCCTCCTCTGCCCAGAGCGAAGCTCTCTTTTGTGTGTTTTGTTCTGAGATACGCATGCCAAATAAATTGTGTATGTGCGGTAGATTTATTTTTTTTTTTTCCCTGTGCCTTTGACATACCAAACATCTGCTTTTTGGGCCGTTAGCGTTGGGAGGTGCCGCAGTGTGATAGCTCCTGTGCTGTGTTAATCTGCTCAGTGCGTAAGGAGTATGTGTACGTCCACGGATCCAAGTAGTATCTCTTGCCAAACTGCAAGCAAATTACTCAGGATGTGTTACAAAACATGATTTTATTAATCCTTTTTTTACATGGCTTTTAATTTCCACTGTTCATTTATATATCATTCTAGATGTCTGTTTAACCGTTATATTAAGGTGTGCAGCATGCAATTTGAATGATATACAAAACGCAGTGAACAAAACCATTGGCATTATTTCCAAAGGATGTTTCTTTGATAACAAACTGCTGAATAATTATTGAATGTTTCAAATAGGGTTATGCGATTAGCCAAATTTAACCATTGCTTTTCTATAAAGCACAGTTGATTCTGAGCACGGTGTTGTGGCTAATTTTTTAAGTTACACCGTGTTTCACAGTGAAAGTCGATTACAGAAGATTAACCACTGGTAACTATATATTCATGCCTTCTAAACAAAAACACTTCCAGTGGCGTGGTTTTGTACAGCAGTAGTGCTGTGGATTCCCTCTGAATGAGTTGGAGTGAAAGATTTGGTGTAACAGCTTTTAATATACCCTTGTTTTTTATGGTTGCCATGGGAATATTTTCATGGCAGGCCTGCACAGCCCACATAGGTTTTTTGGAAAGAGCAGCTGGAACAGAGAAGCAATGCTATACTGTATTAAATGGTGTGCTTCGCTCTTTGCTACCTGCAGACAGCAGCAGGTGGTGGGGTGTAAGGAACCAGTTGCCTGTTTACTTCCTTTTACACCAAATCTTCACCAAAGCACTCAGGTTTCATGCTGTAGCAACTTTTCTCCTGTCCTCACGCAGAGGCTGGAAAAATATCCACGCACAAAACTTACTAATGACTAAGCACCTCTCTTCAGTCACTTTCCTTTAGCTATTGTGATTCACCTCTGTCTTCTGCCAACACACTTCTCTTTAAATCATTGACCTCGCAGCCAGGTGGTGAAACTATAGAATAGAATCATTTAGGTTGGAAAAGACCTTTAATCTTTGAGTCGTCGAGTCCAGCTGTTGTAGATCTCCTTGCTCGGACTGAAAACTCCTGCTGATGTGCCAAACTGCTGCAGAGATCTTTTCTCCTGTCCACTGGAGAATGAAATATACGATTTTTAAAATGAGTTGTTCCTTGGAGACCAGGTTTGTTATTGCTCCAGATTTGATGTGTTTTCCTTCAGAAAGTCATTGGTTTTGGGCCGCCTGAGGCACAGCCGACTGACTACTGTTACTGCCTTTAGGGGAGGAAGGCATCAGTCGCTGCATGGCTATAAACCAGTGGAAAGCTCTTGTAACCTTCAGGTGTGCTTGAGGTAGCTGCTACAGCCGTAAGCAAAGCAGGTAATTGCAGAAGAAACAAAGGGTTGCTGTGCTGGTGTGAGGATGCAAACAAACATGTTGCTGCGATGCCACTCAGCTGTCTCTTTTCCATTTATTTATTTAGGTTAATGCAAACTGTCCATTTGTGATGCTCTGACCCTCTTTGGCAGCAGTTCTGCCTGTCTTTTTATCCAGATTTAATTAGTAGAGTTTAAAATTTAAAGAGTAAAAAACCTGATAATGGAATAGGAGTGCAGAGGCCTTCACAACCCTGACAGTCACTGTTCTCCTCTGAAAAGGCTGATGTTTTAGCTGAAAATACCACTTTGCTGAATCATTTTCAGTGTCCTTTATTGCAGGTTTGTTGAAAAACAAAGAATAAAATAAAAGAACTGGCTAATTTAAGTGTTATGTAATGAAAATCTACTCAAAATTAGTCTTCGTTAATTTCTTTCAAGTTTGAAAAAATGATCTGTGGCTTTTCTGAAGATTTCAGATCATCTCAACACAGTTGATGACAGTGAAGACCTTTGAAGAACAGGAGGATTTACTAAGGAGTAGATTCTGTTTTATGGGTAAAACTTCTGCTGAAGTCCTTGAAATTTCTGTGAATGGTGTAGATTAAAAAGGAATATTTTAAAAGAAAATTTCCCAACTTAAAAATGCATATATGAAAATGCTTAGCCACACACTGTGTGTAGTGTGCCTGGTACTAAAGAATATTTAGATCAGAAACATAAAAGGTCCTCATAGAGCTGGAGCTTGTGTCGTGACAGGCTCTTCTGTTTACTCAGAGCTGTCCTTTTTTTCTTTGAAGGGCTCCTCAAGCACTAGGATGGAAATGACTGTGAGAAACTATGAGGCTCTGTCATCAAACTTGCTTATCTTCTTGAGACACCAATGGCAGAAATTTTCTTAAAATCGAATCTTGGAATCTGTTGAGCAGTTTCGTTTAAAAACTTCCTACACTTTTTCAAAAGTGCTTTCCTGTCCCTGCTTTTGCCATGGGGACCTCTTTCCTTTTTTGTTTTCAAAGAAGTTGCCAGCTCTTATCCTAATGTTTTGCCAATCCTACTTTAGAAAATGCTTTTCTTAACTTTCTAGTGTGCAGATTTTATAATCAAAGTGAGGATAACTGATTTTTTTAAATTTTTTTTTTGCTGAAAGGTGCAGCCTTTTCTTGGTATGGTGAATGTTACTTGAAGTATGTTTAGTGTTTTCCTGTTCACAAGCAACCTGTCATGTTCTTGTAAGTTTAGAACCAAAATACTGTAAGATAAATATTTCTGTTGAAAAGTTAGGTTTTTAAAATATTCAGATGCCGATGCTTGCATTATTGAGATACCATTGTGCTCTCCTTAAGCCTTGCTTTGTATTTGCTCGGCAATCTAATATGCTGTATAATTACAGTAGCTCTTGTTGTCCCAAAGCGGGGTTCTTTCACCTGGTGTGCAGTACACCAATATACACACAGAGCAGAGGTATTTTTATTTCATGTCTGTACAGAGATGGGTGGTAGGTGTTAGTTCAATAAAGCTAGCACACCCTTGGAAATCATGCAGTACCTCTTATACAAAATAGAAAAAAAGAAGAAACTGCCCAAAGGCAAATGGTTGTTTACCCATGTTCACATAGATTAAAAAATCCTTTGTGCATGTCTCATTTCCCAATCACTTTGCTATACTAAAGTGGTCCTAAGTTTGCATCTAAAATCTCCTCCTAGGGGTGTGGTTTTTAGCATTATAATGAGATTATAATGAGCTAAGTTCATCTAAAGGACATGATTTTGCAAGTTTCTAGACCCCAGCCATTGGAGACTGGTTTGGAAATCAGTCTCTTCTTCTTATCTCATTGTTTTAACTCTTCTTTATCATATCCTACATTCCTCAACTCCCTCCTCCAACTGCCGGACTCTCCTTTGTAAGGCACACGTGGCTCACCGTTCTCAGTCAGTGGAAAACTCCATTTTCTGCGGTATATCACTCTCACTGCATGTATGAACCAGTTTCAAATTACTTTAAAACAAACAAAACCCAACAAAAAACCAAACAACAAACAAAATGCCCCACACCCCCCCCCCCCAAACTGATGAGGTGCTTTGGGGGCTGTCATCTGAAGATGTTCAATCTGTTTTAAAATAGACTGAAGCAGAGGGCAAAATTGTTTCTCAAGACATAACTGGGACACGTTGTAAGAAAAGTATACATGAGATGTATAACCTCCACTAGTTACTTGTTTCTTCTTGCTTGCTGGTAGTAATTTACAGTGTCATACTACTACTCCTTTGGAAAGATAGTTTGCCAAACAAGACACTATTTTTGGAGAACGTTACTAGTCTAGCAGTCCTATAGTAGATGCCTATTTGGAGAGGGAAAAAAACACCCAGACCAAAACAAAACGTGAGCATGGATGAAATAGCTGTGCATGGTGAAACGGGGAGGGTCAGAGTCCTCCCGCGGCTGGATCCACTCCAAGGGATACCACTGTTCCAGGATACACTCGGGCAAAGGGAATCCAGGACATTTCCCTGTCAGTTGACACGATGAAGCTTTTCGTTCACATTTTCAGTCGTCTGTATCTGCCATTGTGGGGTTCTTCCTTTTGTATTCAGCTACTCTCATGGCTACTGCAAACGAGTATGGGGCAGGTAGGTGGAGTCTGCCATTTGACTGCTGGATTTTTCACAAAGGAAACTTGGCAATACGCAGGGAACAGGACAGAAAGCAGCTGCGTAATGTTGTGAAATAGTTTGGTAGCCTAGGCAGCAGGGACAGCACTTATAATTCACTGACTGATACCTCCTAATTGCTCTGAAAGTTGATTTGCTAAGAAGCTTTCCAGTCTACATGCAGGAGCCATCTCATCTCCCAAGGCTCAGAGCGATGCATCATTAAGGAAAGCTTTTCCATTAGCTTATTTAACCATTATGAAAGGGTATTAGGGAAAGTTCTTTCAGCCTGTTCAGCAAAATGTGAAAACCACTCTGGGAGAGGCAAAAAAAGGTAAGTTAGGATGGCAAAACTTTGGGCACGCTATTATGGAAATGACTGGTGGAGAACCCAAGTTTGTGTGAGGCAGTTGATGTTAGGGTTACAAATGGCAAACTCCACAGGATTTTCTTATCTGTGTTGCTGAATTCCGTGTTTTTGTGACAAACAAGATTAGACACAGGAGAGACTGAATGTTGTTTGTAAGAAAGTTCCGCGCGTTGTTTGCTTCAACCACCTGCAGTGGTGCTTTTAGTTCGTTAGATTTGTCAGAGTCTAGTCCAGCACTCGACTAGAACCTAATCACGCTGTGGGTGGTAGTAGCTATTCATCTGCATTAGTGTTTTTGTTCAGATCAAGTGTGTACCTCGAGCAAATCTGACTGGCCGTAGTTACTGCTCGATGGTGTGCACCGCAGAGCAGGCTCCGAGCGTATGCATTGGGTTCCTTTTTGCATGAGACCAAATGGGAAGACATACTTTAGGAGCTTGACTTTTGAGCTCCGACTCTGTACTGGTTTTGGCTGGGGTAGAGTTAATTTTCTGCATAGTAGCTAGTATGAGGCTGTGTTTTGGGTTTGCGATGAAAACAGTGTTGATAACACAGGGATGTTTTAGTTACCAAGGAACAGGGCTTCCACAGCATCAAGGTGTTTTCTGCCTCTCACCCCACCCCACCAGTGAGGAGGCTGGGGGGGCACAAGGAGTTGGGAGGGGTCACAGCTGGGACAGCTGACCCCAGTGACCCAAGGGATATCCCATACCGTATGACGTCATGCTCAGCATATAGGGCTGGGGGAAGAAGAAGGAAGGGGGGACACTGGGAGTGATGGGGTTTGTCTTCGCGAACCACCGTTACATGTGATGGAGCTCTGCGTTCCTGGAGATGGCTGAACTCCTGCCTGCCCATGGGGAGTGGTGAATGAATTACTTGCTTTGCCTTACTTGCATGGCTTCTGCTTTATTTATTAAACTATCTTTATCTCAGCCCACGCATTTTCTCACGTCTACCCTTCTGATTTTTTTCTCCCATCCCGCCTGGCGGGAGTGAGCGAGCAGCTGTGTAGGGCTTAGTTGCTGGCTGGGGTTAAACCGCGACAAACCCCTAATGAGATGTTCAGCCTGTAGGACCATACAAGAGCTAGTCTGCATAAAGCACCTTTCATGCACATAGTATGGATACTGGGTGTTCAGGATACAACTGTTTTACTCTGCAGGTCTTCTGCTGTTCTGCACCATTTGCTAGCGTAGACACTGCAAACTTGCTGTCTTGGGATACTACCTTTGGTCTGCAAAACTAAAAGCAATGTGGAAAGAGTAAGCATTTCAGTTTTGTTCTCTTCTTCCACGAAGACGCAGTTAAAAATAGTTTTTTACAATGTGCACGTCCTGACCACAGATGTGCACTTGCATCCTCTATCTTCATCCTCTATGTTTTCTCTTTGCCTACTTTTTTTCTTTCTTTAATTTTTCTTGTAGGATCAAGAGATTGCCAAAAGATCACATTCTGTGTACTTGTGAATTTTGATTTGTTCATTTTACTCCTTGGCACTACCAAGGACAGGAGTAATTTTAAAAATGCGTGATTCAGCATGCTTCCCCCCTTGTAGCGAGTGACCATAGTGTCAGTCTCCAGCAAATAGCAAGGTGTCAGTCGGCACAGTGATACGAGTCTGGATCAAACGCTGGTGCCCGCAGCCCCAGAGGCTGTGAGGAGCAGCCCACTGCTCTGGCTCCATCCTGGGAGTGTTCAGGCTGTCTAACGGGACTTCAGGAGTATGCCAGGACTTAAGGACAACTGGTGAGTTGAGGTCATCTTATCAAAAGGTGGAGAACTGTGGCAAAAAGCGTAAAGAGGCATGTCTGTACTGCTGAAGTAGGCAGCCTGAGCAGCGCGGGCTTGCACAGCCCTGGTAGTCCCAGAGGTGAACTTCCAGCGCTGTTTTTGTAGTATCATAAACCAGCAGAGAGTTTGCTCTGTATTTACATGTCTTGTACAACGGTAATGACAGTGAATTAGGTCTTATGCATAATTTAGTAAACCGAGAAGACTTTTCTTCTTCAGAAGTTACTATTCTGTATATAAACAATCTGGGTGATTTTTGGCACATTTCCCACTGGCACAGTTTCCTTCTCTGTAGCACAGCTGACAACTGTAGTTTAAGTAGTTCTGTTATTTAAAGATAAAAAGCCACATCATCTCACTACCCCTTCCCAGAACAGAAATCACTTGCCTTTCTGTTTTGTCTCAATTCTGTAGCAGCTACTGCAGAGTGCACTGATACAGTGGTGAAGTGTACAATGGTTATAAAAGTTTGCTGAGTGGATTGAAGACCTTCCTTTTTTTCCTTTACAGAGAACGTGTCTTGACGCACTTGCAAAGCTATCGGTTATGTTTCTGAAATCAGTCATCATTCAGAGAGTTACAGAACCATAGAATGGTTTGGGTGGGAAGGGACCTTTAAAGGCCATCTAGTCCAACCCCCCTGCAATGAGCAGGGGCATCTTCAACTCGATCAGGTTGCTCAGAGCCCCATCCAACCTGACCTTTAATGTGTCCAGGACTGGGGCGTCTACCACGTCTCTGGGCAACCTGTGCTAGTGCTTCACCACCCTCACTGTGAAAAATTTCTTCCTTAAATCTAGTCTAAATCTACCCTCTTTTAATTTAAAGCCATTACCCCTTGTCCTATCACAACACATCTTTTCTATGCTGAGGACTCCAGAGCTTCAACTGAGCTTCAGTTTCCTGAGGAAATTCCGTTCATCTCATCACAGTTTCAATTGTTTAATTTTTATACAGCCATTTTTGAACTTAACACGATTTTCCTTCTGGGCTGATAACCTATTTCATCCTTGTAAACTTATGTCAGGTATTAAGGTTCTTGCTGCCTTGTGAGATGGCTTGTCAAAATGTGATCATTCATCTAATTGACTAACTTTATTTCCTTATGGACTATCTAAAGTTTATAATTTTGTAATGTATGATCCTTGTTTAAAGTTGTGTGTTTTTTTTTTTTTTCCCCCCGATTTCAGTGGTCAGTGAGTGCACTACAGCATGTTGGTATTTAAACTATGAATGTCTAGCATTCTTTTAAATAACCCACCCATGCACTTGTATTTTGCACAACTCTCTGTCCTGCAGCTTGCTTAAGAGTAATGTCAGTGTGAAGTCCCTTAGAAACTGTATTTGCTCCACAGACTGTTATTATGACCAGTATTTGGGGCTGGAATGCTGTAAGGGAACAGAAAGACGAATGGGCATCAATATCTCAGTTGTGGAGACCCTGAGTTTTGGATAAGTTAGCAAAAAAGGAGATGCTGGAAAGTGCCTGTCAAGCCACAGTGGAGTTGCATTGACTTATTCAAGAAACAGTGATAATATTATTTATGGGAAGAGCAGGTTCCCAAGGAGAGAGTGAAATATTTTCAGGGACAAAGCTGTCCAAGGAAATTCAACCCATCTTTTTCTTTTCCCCCATCTCTTCTTCTCTCCCCTGCCCTTCTTCATGCTGCCCCCATTGCCAAACAGATATTGCCACCTTCCTAGAAAGTATATGGGGCTGCTGTCCCTATGCCACCCACAGCCCCACAGGACTCAGCTGCCTGGACTTAGTGTAAGGAGGCTCTTGATGGCATCAGGAGCAGTAGCAGCTATGGATGGAGAGCAGGGAACTACTGAAGGAATTGACGGGCATCAGGATTGTTGTAGGAGTTATGTGTGTGTGTGCTCGTGTAGAAGAAGGGAGGGCAGGAGACAGGATGGGGGAATACAAAGTGCAGACCATCCCTGGAAGAAAGGGTAGTCCAGGATAGAAACTTTGAGACCTCATGAGCCATTTCTGCTAACTGGTGTATATGGCAAGGTACATCATAGATGCACAGATTTTTAACACTGGCTTAACACTGAAGAGTCTGGCTGTGGTTCATTAGAGCCTTCGGCATCATACAGTTACAAGGGTTAGGTTATGGTGGTGACTACTCTGGCACTGCATGTTTCAGGTGGTTAAAGAGTTCCATGAAGTCTTAATTTGTTTGAAACCTGTTCATCTTACAAATACTACTTTGCGCTATGCAACTTCTTCATGTTTTTCAGTTTCTACGGTGTAACTCAGCTAGGAGTGAGGGAGGTGGGGAGGAAAGATGCCTTTGTAGCCTCTTGCCTCCAAGCCAGCTGGTCTTTATCTTGATGGTATAATTCAAATATAAAACATTGAATGCAGTCTGTTTGGTTAAGTGCACATGGCAACAGCTGATCAAACAGCCGGTTCACACTATGCATCATGATTACCTGGATAGCTTGGATATAAACTTGCATCGTGTTTGCTTAAGTGATAGATCTCTGTTTGAATGCCTTAAATATTGGAGCAAGGCACCTCTTTTGTTCCAATACGAGTTAATTTTTTTATGAGGCTAGCTTGGCTAGAGGCTGAATCAGTGATTTATGTTAAATAATGAGCACAAATGAGGAAAAGAAAGACTGTAAATTCTTTTATTTTATACCTTGGATACTTCTCTGTTCTTCTATGCTTGCTTCACGTTTTTTTTCCCATGCATTAGATCAGAACTCTTCAAATCTAATGGTAGCATTTTTTCTTTCTTTCATAAAAACACTGATGTTTTTATGAGCTGTTTGGCTCAAACTTCCTGCTGCCTGCACTTAGAGATGGAAAGGAGACAGTCGCTTGAAAATTTTCTTATTTAGTCATTCCCTTTTGGGCTTCTCTGGATGGCATCTGTGTTCTCAGTCTTTGGTATCTCAACCAGGGAATGGTTCGTCCCAAAAAGTGGTCTTTTGCGGATATCAGCAAAGGGCTGGCTGGCATGTAAACTGGTTATACACGATGCTGGGAAGTGGTGGGGTTCATCTTCATTTTTCAGTTGTTCAAATAGATAAAATGTTCACAAATCCTTGTAAGCTTTACAGGGTAGTAGTATCTAGCTTGCATGTGTGTGTGTACGTTTACCTGCTTGTATATGTGTGCTATGATGATGATAGGAATTTCCAGAGAGTCACTGGGACATGGCTTGTGGTTATTTGAAAGTGAGCATCTCTCAGTGTTAATGTAAATCCATAATTATTAGGTGCAACTGGGTGAAAATAGCTGAAGATGAAGACATGAAACAAAATGGATGGCTGTGGAGTGAGGGCATGATGGCTTTGCTGAGGCTTTGCTAGCTGCCATGAGAAGTGACCTGCTGTGATGGATGCCTGTGAGTCACCGGATACTGAGAAAACTGGGAAATTACGTGTTACTCTTTAATGTCAAGATATGAGAATGATAGTCTGTTTATTTTTTAAGTTTATGTCCTCTGTTTGTGTATTTTGAGAATTTACTTTTCTCAGGGGACTAAAAAAAAAAAAAGGAGTTCTTTGCTTGAGAACATACAAAACTTAGCAAAACAGATAAACATTTCTCTTCTGAGGCAACTGCTGCAAAATTTTGCAAAATTCTGCAGACATAGCTTAGTCTCTTTTTTCCCACATTGTTCGGTATGGAAGGCAAAACTCTGAAGAAGAGTAATTCTGGCTGGCATTTTATTTGCTTGTGTATCTCTTCATAACGCCGAAAAGGATGCTTTTTTTAATGGTGCCTCAGCCAGTTCATTGTGCTAAGCTTTATTTGTTCCAATGCTACAGTATGTTTGTTGTAGTGCTACCTTGTCTTTCAGTTCTCTTTATCTCCTTTGTGTCTTCCCTCTGTTGTGTTTTGAGGCAGCCTAGGTTGTAAACTAGCAGAAAGGGAGGACCTAAGCCAGAGGAGGCCCTGGGATTGAAACTGAGATAGTACTGCAGTACAGATGATGATAATAAAAGTTAATTGCATTATTATTAACTTGTCAGTATATCCTGGGACCACAATAAATGACATGCAGAGAGTGTTTGGTTTTTTTAATTTACCTGACTGGAGCCTAGAAACAGACTTCTGATTCTTCCTCTTGAAGTGTGAGGTGGGTATTGACTGAGGGTACTGCTCCACGTGTAAGGCATGACAATGAAATGAGCAGAATACTGAGTAAATGGCTGATACTAGAAATAGTCATCGTTTGAAATGCTGGAGTACCCAGTTTTGTCAATCTAAAGTTTCATTGGAAACTTCAAATATAAAAATGCAATGGAAGCTAAAGGGAAGCCCTGGGCAAGAGCGAAACAGCTGTGGCTTCAGCGCTTGAGCCTGGGCACCACTGCCCTGAAGGCATTGGGTTTGTCCCCAAATGCAACAAGCTGTCTTCATGTCATGCTTTGTGGGGCTTGAGCTTAAGGCACCACCACTTTGCTCGTCTCATTTATAAGTGGCCAGGCTCTGTATCACTTAACCAGATGCGATGCCTGGGACAAATGTAGACTGAATGTTTTTAATGTTGATTTTAAGAACTCTGCGTAATAAATAAATTCTGCTCCCTGCACTGTGGATGAATCATCTATTACCACTTCCAGGGAGAGGAGATCACAAAGCTGGGACTAGAGTTTATGCTCGTGTAAAGACACATTAACTCATGGGGACGCTCACACTGAACCTCAGTGACAAGGTTACAGAACCATTGCTCAGACAGAAAAATGCATTGCCTCAACTAGACCATGAAATGCTAGCAGAAATAAATTGTATTTGCTCAGAGTGCCGTATCCTAGGCAGAAATGTTTTGTCTTTGTACAAATATTTTAAGTAAATGTATATTTTAAGCAGATAGGCAGATTGTTTATGTATTTTTTTTTTCCTCCTTGGGGTTTTATTATTTTTTTTAAGTTTTCTGATGTTGTAGCTGAGTAGTATTCATTTTAATGGCATTCATTGCTGCACAGCGATACCCTCTCTTCTTAAGTTGTATCTCCCCGCTCATAGTCAAAATACTTGCATCAAAATAGAGTTGCTTTGGTTCCTTTCACTGTATTGTTTGGCGTGTGAAGGTAGGGCATTGAGAATAACCAAAAGTGACAATTTACAAAGACCCATGATTTTAGGTTCTGAACTATAATTTTTGTATTTTTCTTCCATGAGATTGAGTTAGGTATCTAAAGTACCTTTGTAAAGGTGGCCCAAATTGGAGAAGTTAAAAGGTTACCTTCACCCTGAAAGCATGTGGATGTAGGTGAGGGGCTAAGTTAATGGAAGGTATTGTTGGGTTGCAGTATCTCGTTGTCCTTGTAGCCCATTGCTTTTCAGAACTGTTGTCACCGAGACAACTCTTGGAGCAATCTGGGTGCCGTGTACCTTGTCTGGCAGAAGACTGAGAAAGCAATGAAGCAGGAAAACCGGCTATTGTTCGTGCTCACCATTTTTGATAGCGACGTGTCAGCCTGATGTGAACTGGGTTTCAGGCAGTGTGCTCTTAGCTATCTCTGTTGTAGTGCTCCTGTTTCAAATCTGAGCATGTCCCTTGAATTTATAAAGAGAGAGTATTGTTCACAAGAGCAAAATCCCTTGACCTTTCCATAATGTGAGGAAAGTTACAAAAAATGCCTGTATCACCTTAACTCACCCAGACACTGGGCCAGTGGTGGTTTAGCACTTTTGTTGTTGTTGTTGTTTTGTTTTTTATTTTGCTTACAGGTATTATTGTCTCAAGCCATTATTTCAATTAAAACATTTTAGCTGGCTAATGATGGGTGACAGAGGTAAAGGTGACCAACGCCAGGTTCAATCTCTCAGTGGGAGAGCAGTAATCGGATTGTGTTCATTAGAGCAGCCAACACAAACAAAACCAATGCTATTAAATTGCAGTTTCTAATACAGTAATGCAATAAAGAAACTGTGGAAGACTTGAAGGAGAAAACCCACTGGTGCAAAACAGCTGCTTAGCTGTGGATAAGAACATGCCTTTTCTTTGGTTTTCCCCTCCATCCCTTCAGTATGGCAGCAGTATGCAAACAGTATTACGATAATGGCACCAAACTAACAGAATGTTTTTGAGACATCTCTTAAAAGGAAGTTGGAGAACCCTCAGTATAAACGAGGGATTTTATTGGAATTTTAGAGTAATTAGGTCTAAGCCACAGCAAACAGGAGTCTTCCATTAACTGATCTAATTTTTACATGCTAGGAACTTACGCAGAGGGTATTCCTGGCTGAAGAAGTGTTTTTCTGCTCCCCCGACAACTTACCTGAACTGCTTGGGGCATATTGCTCTTTCCTAGGTCAAGCACTGCAACTGTGGTGACCACTAGCAAAGGGGTTCTCCTCAAAAGTTCTTCTGCAGCATCAAGACAGATGGATTTTGTTTCACTGGGTACAGCGCAGCAGTTTTGGCCAAACTCATTTATTTGCTCTATGCATTTCTGAGCATCAGAGATGGTAGGTAAGGGTTACTGTATGAAGACATCTAATAGTGAGGGAAGTTGTGTTTCCCATGTGATCTCGCAGCAATAGCAGCTTCTATAACTTTTTGTAGGTTTTGACAGATTTGCTGGTTTTTCTTAACATTTCAGCTACTTCAGGTTTTGTGATTTTTTGTGAAACTCATCACTTTCGTTAAGAAAAGAAATTAAATTCCTGGCCCATGTGGTCAAAATGAGACTTAGACTTGAGATCAAGAAGAGTGCAGATCTTGAGATTCCTAAAATAACAGCTTCAAGATGTTAAATGTCCATGAACAAAGGTGGTCTGACTAATATTTTTGAATACTTATGGTAAGAAATATCTTATTTATTAATTAAGAAATAAATCATTTACCTTAGTGACCTGGAACTCAACGCTTATTTGTTTATATAGAATCAATTACGGTATGTTTCCTTTCCTTGGTATCAGTCTTCCGAAACATTCTTGCATCCCACAATTTCTCTGTTAACCCCAGGGCAGAGGACTGTGCTTGTTCTGCAGCCTAAGTGTTACGCCGTTTCCAAGGTGCGTTTTGTGACAGATCCTGATGTTGAACCTCGTGCTATGTTTATTTACTGCCCTGGACCCCATCGAGGTGCTCAGACTCTGGTGCTGTGGGCTGCTTCTGCCCACTGGCTCTGGGTAAAGGAGCATCTGTTACCTGATGTCTCGGCAGACAGTGATTTAGATGTGACTGAACAGGTTAAGAGCAAGGAAAAAGTCCTTAAACTCATCAGTTTGGGCTTTATTTACAAGGTATATTATGGCAGCCACTTCTTGGGCAGACATGCTTGAGCTTTCATCTGGCTGACTTGCACTGCAGCCGCTGCACCTGCTCGTACACTGGGAAAACCAGGTGTTAGCCCCTGCTCAAACACATGATGTCAAGAGGGATGCTGTCAGTGGTTAAGCCAGTCAGCGTAGAGCTTGTTCACACATGTATATCGAAGTTGTGGAGGCATAGCAAAGATAAAAATTAGCTCCTTGCCTCTTTTAAGTGTTGGATGTTTCTAATCTACCTGTACAGCCAAGGTTCGTATGCAGAGCCCGAGTGTCCTGCATCAGTTACAAATGTTAAAACTCCCATGGGCAGTACTTTGTAAACATATCTTTTGGTGTCAAGATAAATAAAGAGGAGGAAAGAGAACTATCAGCAAATTTCATGAATCTGAGAAGATCCAGGTGTGAGACATTTAAGTTCTGCAGTAAGACCCACAAGTTAGTACAGTGCGATGGCAGCCTTTCTTCCTGCTCAACTCACAATTTTAGTTGGAGAGAGAAATTTTTAAGGTTATAAAGTAAGCAATTTTTTGACAGCCGTCTTAGAAGCTACTATATAAATGCCAGTGGCTTAGAGGCTCTTTCTTTGCTCCCTACATGAATTAAAATTTAGAATTTGTAGATGATTTTTATAATTACATAGATGAGAGAAGAGATTGTTTTTACTCTTAGAATGGAGATAATAAATATAAGGGAACATGATAAAGTAGTGAATAATACAGAGAAAGTACATCAGGACCTTCAGGAACGCCTTCAGAAATAAACTTTATTTACAGCTTTATAATCTGTCCCCCTCCAAGTTATCTACCATGTCACCTGTACACTGCAAAGGAACTGGGTGTAACCCAAGGGAGAAATAAAATCTTGCTGATGGGCTTGCTGATGTGCATTGGTTGTCTAGCTGTCCAGGGAATGACAGATGTAACCTATGAGGAAAAAAAAATACGGAAGAAGACGCAAATATCATTTAGAGATGTATCAGAGATGCAACTTCCAATCATGTCCTTTCTAGGGAAGTCTTTGTGGAAATGCTAAGGTTAAAAGGGTATTTCAGTAAATTTGCTGATTCCAGGCAGAATCAGACTGGTGTTACAAAATTTCGGTCAGCTTTTTAAAAATTTATATTAAAATGGTTTTTAGATAGTTAGATGTGTTTGATTGTAGGGCTTCATTGTAGTTTATAATACATGAGGGTCAGATGAAAACATGACTCTTCTCACATTTGTCAGTTCAAATGTGAGTTTAGATTCTGCCCTAGCACAGAAATTTTTTCTTTTTAAAAAAACAAACCAAAAGAACCCCACCAAAACCAAACAACAGCCAAAAACCCCTAAGTTAGTTGTTCTCTTAATATAAGAAAGCTGTTAATGTTAGGAAGCGAGTTTATAATGAAGCTGTTTAGTCAAATGGTGCAATTTAAGATGTTTAGCAGGTACATAGATATCAAACAGGAAAGAAATAAGTTGGAACTGAAGATGAAGTAATTATTGTGACTATTCCATTTGAGTAAGATCTGTGTGAATGCAGAGTGCTGCACGATGGAGAAACGATTTTCGTGACTTGACCTTGCATTATAAAATTCTGGGGGAGGCAATCTCTCACCAGTATCTCTGAGCGACTGCGGTTGGGTACCAGGTTGCTATGGTAACAGATGAAGGCTTGCCTGGTTAAACTTCCTCTAAGCACAATGGTATTTTCAGTCTGGGGCTTCAAATAAGACCTATCATCTTTGCTTCTTTGTTGTTTGCATTAATTATCTACCGATCAATTCTCTGAGCAGAACTGTGGGTGAGGCTGCTTAACCATATGTTTTCTGCCGTACCCGTTTGGCTCGCTCTTGCCCCTTACAGAAGGCTGACCCGCAGTGCAAACTGGACCCAATCACCGTCCTCTGCGAAGTGATGGAAAAAGTGGTTGAGCTTTTATATTGCAGTTTGGATCTGATTCTGTTGAAATGCTCCTGGAGAGGAGGGGAAGGTGCCACTGCTTGACAAAACGTTGTGCAGGAAATGAGAGTAATAACAGCATCAGTCGTGGTTATGGATGAACTTTTACATTTGAATGTGCCTGGTCGCCTCACTTGTGGGGACCGGGGGCAATATTAAAGATCGCTGCCTTTTGTTAGTGGTGTGCAAGAGAGTGAGAGGTAAGCCAGTGCTGAGATGTGAAACTTGTCAAGGGTTAAATTTCTCAAGAGGAGGTCTTATATCATGTATGACAGATTTTTCCAGGCTTTGCTTCACAGGCTTTATGCGTGCCCTGTTCATGGCAATTGGAGTATTAAGCACAGAGAAGCCACTCTGACTCTTACCCAGAAAAGAGGTTGTGGTTCGTAGGAGTTTCCTGCGGCAATTTTTAGTTTCTGAAAAGCAAACCTCAACCTCGTGCCCCAATATTCATGTGCTAGTATTAATTTCCATTTTAATATGTTTTTGTTACTGTTCTGGTGCCTTATCTGTCCTGGTATCATTTTGTCTCAGAGCTCTCCCTCCGCAGCATCCAGTCCTCTCGCTGTTATTGCAGTAACAGTCCAAGGGCCCATTTGGGGTCTTGGGTCCAGCTCCAGGGAACAGGTATGGGGTGATGTGACAGTGCTGTGATTCCAAATGTGTCAGATATCAAAACCAGCAACATTCCTACTTGTCAATATTGCACTTAATGTGATATCTGTGACAGCAGTCTTGCCTTATCCTGTGCTATGAGACCTAATTTAGTGCTTTGCTGTGCCATCTGATCCCTCCTGAGCCTCTGCCTTCGCTTTTTCCACCTTTTTCCCCAGTTACACGTTTGTGATGAGGGAGAGGAGGAGCTAGAGGTTGGCTATGTTCCCCACCTTTGTCAGCAATGATCTGCATAATTTCTCCAGCAAACTTTGGACCAGAACAGAGCTATTACGTAGGTGAGAGAAGGGGGTGGACCACCAGCCCTTGAAAAGAAGTGGTCAGGTGGTGCTTAGTTTGGGAACCCTGTAGACTGCAACTTCCACCGTAGAGTCAAGCCCCAAGGACACATCCCTTGTCCTGCCGAGATCTGATCTGCTGGAGGATGGGTGTGGGCAGTGAGATATTAATGAGCTCCATCCTCCCCTTGGCACTGGTTTGGGTTTTTGTATTTGCATCAGGAAAGAGTAAAATGTTACCCATCTCTAACAGGTACACCTGTTAATGTGTGGAGGCGGGGGGGGGAAGGTGGCACCTGCCCCAAAATAAAGAGCAGGGAGTAAATAGTAGGTAGGTACAATAGGGTGGATGGAAGGTGCAGAAGGAAACAAGGAGGTGGTGTCTGGGCTGAACACTGAGTCGACTGCGTTTCAATTGAGTCTAGAGAGCTATCCTTTGATAAGCTTCTCTGTCTATTCAGCTCTTGGGAATAAACTGCCTTTGTTCCCAGCTGTACTGAAATGTTTATTCATTAGATTTTAATAAAGAAAGTCAAATCTCATATTCCTTAATCAGTGTTGGTAACTGAATATTATTAATTAGTCATTATCTGTTAGCATGATAAGCCAACAGCAGCCTGCAGTGACAACAGCCTTCAGATTATGTATTCATTCTGTGAATTATTAATAACTACTATTGATCCTCTCCCAACTGATGAATTTGTCCTTTTTGAAGAGCGACCTTTTTCTTTCTTTAACTGGTAAACTATATTTATTTAGGAGTTTTGTTACCTCTTTTCCCTTCAGGAGCCAATCTCTTTTGCAAGTTATTTGAAGGGGTGGTCTGTGTTTGCATACCATGACTGTTTTCTGTATTTTGTTCTTCCTTGGTATCTTCAAATATTTGTGAGTGTAGTCAAGGCCACTCATCCAACCAGATGTTTTTGCAATATGATTTCCTCAATCTGTAAGTATGGAAAGACCTTTATCAGTGTCATTACGGTTTTCTTACTAACACTTAGTGAAAAGCCTAAGATAAATAAGCTCATGAAGGTAGAAATAAAAGCAGGACAGTATGATCTTTTAATGGAAATGTCTGCTGCTTTTCTTCAGAAAATGTCAGATCCTTTAGATAGATAGGTCTACACCATTGGGGCTTTTTGTGTGGTTTTTTGCCCTTTTTTTTTTGTTTTGGGGTTTTTTTGTGTTGTTTTTGTTTTACAGATGGGGAAGCGAAGAGCTTAAGTGATTTAACCAGCACAGTGCAGCAGATGCACTGCAGTGCTGGGAACAGGACCTGGTTCTCACTAATTGATGACCAGGATGTTCTGTAGCACCTTCAGTAGCTCTCATTAATATTATTTCTCTATCCAGGGCTGCTATCTTTTCTTCATTATCATTTCATTTGGTCCTGCCATGCTAGCTTTGGGCATTTGTGTTTCCTGCCAGTGCTTTTGCCATTTCTTCCATGGCTACCTTATGCTTGGAACAATCTGCTTGGATGACTCCTTCTGAAAAACTATGTGTACCAGGAGACAGAGAGGAAACTCATTGCCTTCTGATGGTGACAAGGCAGAGAGCCAGGAAGGATAGCTAAATTATGATGTATGAGTGTGGCTTCTAGCCTGGCCTGTCCTGAACTTTGTTCAATGCATCCTGTTGGTTCAGGAGGATGACACAACCCTCTAGAATGTAAATCTTGTCATCCCACTAGAAATTGACTCACATGTGACCAAAAAATGAACCTCAATTTAGACAAATCTCAGTTTGTGTGCTGAAGTAAAAGGCAAAGATGATCTTAAGAAGTTGAGAGGTTGCAAACTGTATTCCCTCCGTGTTATTCACCCTTTCTAGTTCCCTTTGTTCCCATAGCGGCTTGGCACACTTGCTGCAGGGCCTGATGCTAATATTTTCCTCTGCAATTATGAGGATTTATGGCATCAGAACTCAAATGAGATGTTCCCTCCTGTATTCCCATTGTTCCCTCTCTTGGTGTCTCAGCTTCAAGAATTGCAAGATGAAAGTAAAAGTGTATGGAGAAAATGGATGAGGAATGAAACAATTTTTTAGGTAGACTTACCCATATTTTTTGTTCTTGTTGCCCCACGCAAGGTGACTTCTGAGTCAGACCATGTGTTCTCCAGGAGAAAAAACCTGTGACCTGACTGTGTGGGAACTTTGCTAATGTACTTTAAAATACTCAGAGCTGGAAAGCAGATATATACAACAAGCTTTAGAAAAACTTTGGAAATTTAGGATAGTCCTAATAAAACTTCAGTTCTTCCTTTTTTTGTTGGGGTTATGAGAGATGATGTGCTGATGTTAGAAAACAGAAAGCTGTCCTCCCCAAGTTCTCTGTCTGGCTGGATGACTATCATAACAAGTGCTGGCTTATGCATCAGAAGAGCTGAGCGTGTGGTGCAAAAGGTGCTCAGCCCATGCAAAATTTGACCGCAAACTGTTTTAATATGTGGCTTTGGCTCCATTTCATGATTATTGCTTTTTTTTAATTCCATCCCACCCCCCGCCTCTGGCAAAGTGTTTGAATGAAAAATTCAGCATTTTGGATGGATAGCTGCGTGAGTGTTTACATGTCAAGTTACAAAAGCTGTGGCGTGCATATATAGAAGTATTTTTTAATTAGTTTTATTTTTATCTTTCAGGTCTGTCAGCAGCCAAACTGCTGACTGAGTCAGGCTTGAATGTGGTGTTGCTGGAAGCCAATGACAGGGTTGGTGGAAGAACTTTCACTGTCAGGGTAATTATCTCCAAAATCATTTATACTACAGACATATGCATATAGTATCTACTATACATGTGTATAATTATATGTATGTATAGTATGTATGTATAGTATACATATACTATATGAACAGTGTACATGAATGTATTTATTTATCTTTCCTGCTAGAGGACCTACTTGAAGGAAAATTTCTAAAGCACTAGCAGGTGGGAAACTTCCTGATATTGTACCAGCTAGAGTAGGGAAGGACTGGCATGATGGTGGGGACAGAACATTTCCATATGGTCTGCAGGCTCTGGAAGTCCTTTCCTTTGGGAGGAAGAACATGATTAGCTAAGTTTCCAAATGATTTCCTGGAGAGAGAGACTGGAGAAATCTCTATGAAAAAACACCCGTAAGGCGAGTCATGCTGTGAAGAGCCTTGAGCTGAACCGTAACAAGGCCTGTGAGGAGTGATGTAGGCTAGAGGAATGGCAGGGGTGGCCAGGAACTAGAACTAGCATGTCTCCTTTCACTCCTTTACCTTTTGCCCTGCCTTGACCTGGGAAACCCCCTGCCACTCTGCTCATTAGAAAAATCTTATCTATGCTACTTCCTAGTACAGTCTGTTTTGAACGAGTCATTGGCGAGATGCCTGACTGAGCAGGAACCGCACAGATGTCTCTGGCTCTCTCCTTCTCTCACTGCCTGTCGGGCTATTTCCTCTCGTGTTTGTTAAGGCTGTAATGTAACAACAGGCCAGCTAAGGTGGTTATGAATGCCTTATCAGGGATTCTCAGTAATCGCCACACCAGAACTCTACCAAAGAATTGAAGTTTTCCATGGGAAGAGGAGTCTTGGCCAAAATGCTCTAGGACTGTTTCATTTAAAGAATTCCTCTAGATTGCTTTTTTAACTTGTGTGCTATTTACCAAGGGCTTATCTTTTTTTAATCCTTTTTTTTTCTTTTTCCCCCTTTTGTGTGTTGTGTGTGGTAAACTAGAATAAGCAAGTTAAATATGTGGACCTTGGAGGAGCTTACGTGGGGCCAACACAAAATCGTATCCTGCGGTTATCTAAAGAGTTAGGAATAGAGACATACAAAGTGAATGAAGTTGAGCGCCTGATACACCATGTCAAGGTAAGATGCTCTCAAGCATACTGCTGTAGATAGGCAAGTTGTAGTGGTCTCCTTTCTTGTTGTTTTCCATCCATGCTACAGTGGAGTATACTTGTTTAAGTATGCATCATTTAAATTTCTTGGAGAAAAATAAGTATGTTGGTAATGAAGAACTCCTACAAATTGCTATGTGCATGCATATCTACATGTGTACCCTGTAGATGCATCCTGTTAGCTGATGCCTTGGTTCAGGTCTGAGCTCTTAGTTAAAAGCTCGGAAAGCTTCATTGTTTGAGCAGTACAACTGTGACTCTTCTGTACAGGTCAGCTCTCATATGCACTGCCCAAGGTGTCTGAAGGTCCCTTTCAGAAGTCCTTGAGGTATCTTCAGTCAGGCTGGAAGTTTCTCAGGCTGGGTTTTCTAAACCAGTGACAGTTGTTATCCTGACTGAAAGAAATGTGAGAGGTTAAGTCTGGTTTTGCTGATGGGGAAACTAACATACAGAGTAGCAAAAGCCTTTGCAATAGTAATTGCAGAAGGCTCTGGGAGTCAAGTGTTCTTGTGGAGGCAGATCTAAGCGATCTGTTCACAATGTGAAACAGGACAGCTATGGCAAAACTGTTAAAAAGCCCACGTGTTCTCAGCATTCAAGCTATGCTTTCTCCAAAAGAGGATCCTTTCTCCTTTCCTGATATAGAGCGGTGTTGCACTCCCACAGAAGGGAGACTTTCTATGTTAGTCCTGAGGAAATTAGCACCGAGTTTCGTTATATGTTTATGAAGAGCCTTTGTGCAATGACTGGCAAAATATTTGTCAGGTAGTAGTTGGTGTTTGATCAAAGGTTAAAGAAAACATTGAGAGATTTTAAAACAGCAATAGAGAAAAGGTGTTCTGTCATGTGTTTTCCAATATTTTTTCCACTTACTTGTTATAAAAAAGTGCGTTCTCAAAGTGATTTACTGTGGTGACTGTCCACGACTACTTCTGCTGTGGTAGAACTGATGAGTACATCCATACTGTTCTGTTCCATGTGCCTCTGGCATCATCCTCAAAGCCAAATTTTCTCCTTGTTCACACTATTTAGCCTTCAGAGTCTCCTCAACAGCAACAGGAGGTCATGCCATGAGGGGAAACCTTAATGGTAGAAGTCAATTGACACAGCCAGTCAGGATGACCAGCTCTCAGGACAACATTGCTGTCCTAGCATGGGGGCATTCCAAAATGCTGCCAAAAGTCACTGAAGCCAAAGCTGAGGCTGACATGTGGGCCACATTTATTGTCAGCAGCTGGTCAAGTAAGCCAGACTCCATTTTCTTTTATGATCTCTAGGAACCAGCTTGTGGGGGGATACTGGTACTACTATCCCGGTTGAAATAGCCTTTTGTTTTCCAACAGACTTTTGGAGTGAGGAAAACAGAGAATGGCACAAAAGTAGATTGTCCTTGGCAAGAGCCCAAACTTCTGTTTTTGCCTTGACCAGAAGTGTCTTATCACATGAGTTGCCAAAGGTTGCACATAGCCTTTTACTGTTGATACCTTTTAGCCCAGGGTGGTGACTGCTGGTTTGAGTTACGGCTCTCAGCTTTCTTCCCTGCCCAGCACTCATAGGACTCGCTAGCATTTGGGGACGTATCCCAGGCTGGCAGAGAGGCGAATGCCTTGGCTTTGTCTGTGTTGGGCCTAGAAATGACCTTGAATTGGGACACTAAGGCATTAGGACACAAGTCCAGGGACTTGTATCCAGAAATCCAGAGTTGGGGGAAGCCACTCTGCTCTTGGAGACATTCAAGACGTCCCAGCCTGGAGATATGAGGTACTTGCTACTTTGGTTAATGCCTGCATATGTGCAAACAGATCCTGGGGGAGCTGTGAGGAAGGCTGAGGTCCTGGGCTTGCTCCAGCACTCATGTGCCTGTGCGAAGACCCACTGAGAGATGCTCATAGATGACAGGTTATGCCCTTAATGGAGCACCCATGGCAATTTGATGCAGGCAAGTGGCTCGGTCTGAGCACTGGCAGGCATGTGTGAGATTGGCACTATGCCTTATGCAGAGCCATGGAAGAAGCTGCCCTGGAAGGGACCCTTGGAGGTTCCTACTCCACTCTGGGCTTGGAGCAGTGTCTGCCTCATAGTTAGGGCAGGTTGCTTGGGGCCATTCCCAGTCAAGTGTTGAAAGTCTCCAGGGAGAGAGATCCCAGCTGCTGGCTGGGGTGCTCCCAAGGCATGCTAAGAGCCTGCACACTGGATTTGGACACACTTTGTAGGCTCAGGCTCCCAACGTGACTGCCTGTAGGAGAGCTCCTGGAGAGAGGAGGGAGAGAAGTGTATGCCAGCACTCTCTGGTAGCTGAGCAGGAGGTAGAGAGAGATGTTCCACAGTCAGTAGCACCTCCTTTAAAGCTCCTAATTTAATTAATTTTAAATCTTATTTCCTTTTTGCTTCTGTGTTTATACAACTGTGGAAAAGTATTAACAGTTGAAGAATTACTTGCAATTAAATAACTGGAACATGAGCGCTGTATAGTAGACACATGCATTGTTGTGTGGCCAAATCGGCGTAATAATCTTCAGCCTTTTGCATTTCACGTGTCTGTAATACATTCCTTACAGGTCTCACGGCCATGTGGCTTGCCCATGCTTTCCCTGCAAATGGACGATGCTCTCCTGTCCTCCCTGAAATCTAAGCAGTACCCTTAAGTCATAGCTTGCAAACCGGATTCCAAAATATACAAAGGTCTGTCACCCCTCTGTGAATTGGAATTCACATGCTGACCCAAGCTTTGTGACTGTTGCCATATTTAATTAAATTCTAGACCACAAAATTCTCTGAGCCCAGAGAGGCAATGGAAACCTAGAAGTTTTAATGCTTCTTGTGCTACACAATCAGGCATCACAGTGCATCTTGTAAAATCAGCTGCTGTATTTACGTATACCCAAAGGCAAAATCAAGCCTTTCATAGTTAATTAAATTCATTTTAGAGGCTTTTTAATACAAGTAATATATGCAGCTTCTTTGTACTACAAAATGAAAAGAGTGCATTTTGTTGATCTCTGGGTGGGTCTCTGCTAATTAGGCGTTACCAACTTGATTAGGTTGTGTGGTTTTTCCCCTTTAATCTTTTTTAATGTCAGGTTCTATTGTGAGATTATTTTTGGCCTCGCTTATATTGTGTGTGATATCTTCACAGAAACTCAAAATTATATTTCTTGCCCTACATTTTTTTTTCTTTCCCTCCACTTGTTAAGCAGTCTTTTTCATGGTCTTTGAAAGGAGATTAGTATGTTCTATTCATTTGTGTAAATACTGGTTCATCAACCTTAGTGAGAAAATTAGTATAGCTGTGAAAGTAGTATTTGGTAGGCAAATTCCTGCCTGAACGCCATTGCTTTTCAGTAGCATAACTGAAGTTAGGTTCGTAAATCCAGATTTAGGAAGGAAAAGCAGAACTATCTGAGAAGTCATCATCTCCTAACAGTCCTCCCATTGGACTGGTAGGCAGATGCAAAACACTCCTTAAAATAAGATAACTTTTCCTTAGCTGCCCAAGAGAGGATTCAGGGCCCTACCTTAGAAAGGTAGATTTCCAGCTTTTGACTGGTGGTGAGTTTTTTTCCTCACCAAAATGGCAGCTTTCTGTCTTAGAAAAATAAACCAAAATACATACTGTCCAGGCAATTTTACCCTGGAAAGCAGTGATGAAATATGAGAACATGTAAGTTACTGTGAGGGTTTAATTATCAACTGACTTTCTTCGTTAATTCAAACTGCACTTCGCTTTTGTGCAATCACAATAGCCATGCAAACTTCTTGCTTTTTAAAACACAAATTTACCAACGTTATCAAATGTAACGCAGGTTCCTTTGCCAACTAAGATAACTGTGGAACTGCTTTACTGTGCTGCCCTAAATCTGTGTAAAGAAACATTTCTTTGTATGACTGGTTTGCCAAATGAAACTTTTTAGAAGTTGACTCCTTCACATAGAGTAAGGATGATCTACTCTTTAGTGTACTGTGATGCCAGCCGAACATCCTCTGATTCCATTTTCGCTGATGGAGAGCTTGCATGAAAACCTGGCAATATAGACGGGTCAGCAAGACTCCTTACTGGCTACATTAGACCAACAAAGCTTGTTTCTCAAAATAGTCATTAGTCTGTCATAGATCCCCTTACTACCACTGATGCTCCTTGTCATTTTTTTCCAGATGTTTTTCCCACTTGAACTTTCTATGGGATAATGCCATGATCCTTCCTGGAATTTCCACAGATTGTAGCATCGTTTCTAGAAAAAGTGGTAGTAACACTTGTTCCTTGTAATCTCTGTGTTGTCTCAGTGCAGGCTGTGGATAGTGCTAACAGCTGGCTTAGCTAGCTGGGTATTTTGACAGTGTGTTGCACCTGAAACATTCCTCATGTGGTTATAATCCTGCTGCTTGTTTCTGTAGCACCACAAGATATGTTTGGCATTGTGCACATCCAGGGGGGTCTTTCAGGTGAAAATGCTGGGTGAAATGTGAAGCATCCCCTCCCTAATCACTAGACAGTTTCTTAACAACAACTTGCCAATACCTCACTACTTCAGTTAAGCTCCGTGTAAGAGGATGGAGTTTCCTCATATTCATCCATCTGCCGGCAGCACTGGCTAGAGGTGTGTGAATGCGTGTCATGCCCTCTTCAAGTTTAGCACCACTTTCATACAAGTATATACCATCAGCATCTCTGGGGAGAATGCTAATGTGATCCCTGTTTGCAGCACATCACTAAAGGTGAATATTTAGTCTTATACACGCGGTACCTTTAGCTAGGACCACGGATCTGCACTAATGTTACCAGGTTACATACTGATCTACAATAGATCTGCAGAAAAATATTTTACAGCCCTCTTGGGTGTCATTAATTTTCAGCACTATTGTGCTTATTAAAATGCGGTTTGCTGTGGTCTTGTTCATGAATAAAATATATGATGGTTATGTTGTATTGGGATTTAATTAGCAGCTGGGTAAGTGACTGCTGTATCTAAAGTTATAGAATTGAGTGTTGTTTCTTCTGTGCTATCAGTGATATATACACTGAAGCTAAGCAAAATTATTTATTTAAGCTTTTGACCTGCTTCTCTGCAAATCTAAGGGCAGTATCTCCTGGCATAGTCTGTAGTATAGAGTGTAACAGCTTAAATGGATTTTTGAACGACTAGATAAAAGTGCTTTCATTTTTCTTTGTATATCTTAATTAGAGTGCAGTCAGAGAATGAAAAGTGCATGAGACTCTCAGTTGCCATCAATTTAAGTGAGGCGAAATGGCATCACATCTTTTGGGTTCCACCCCCCCGCCCTGTTTTTTTTTCTGACAATTTGTAAGCAAGAACTTGGGGAACTGAGAAGAATACATCTGCATCTTTAAGAAGCTGGGCATCTGCTGTCTTGAAAAGGAAGCCAAGTAAATTCAAAGACGCTTAGATTACTACAGGGCCTTGATAGTTTCATGTGTCATTACTGGAATGCAGATCTATGTTATTTTAACTCTTTAGTAGATAGAAGAATGCA
>NW_009631611.1:59337-74362 GCF_000690535.1 Cariama cristata | reverse complement strand
TGTCACAAGGTGCCCTGTCACTTATCACACTTGCTGGTAGCCTCAAAAGTGAGTCTGAGGATTGAATAGGCTGAGGTTGGTGAAAGCATCTTCCAGACTCCCGCAAGGAATATCCTCCACCCTGTGATTGAAGAGCAGTCATTGGCAGGAGTATCGGAGAGGCTTGTCTTGTTTTGGTCTCATTGGACCTGCCCTGTAAATAAAGAGGCATCTTCCCTTTTTGTGCCAGTAATTGCAAGAAGAAAGTTCATAATTAGGCCTTTTTAATTAAAAGTTGGATAATATTTGTATTACAGCAGCCTAAAAGAGGCAAGATTACGTACAGCAAATCTGCAAAGTGATCTCTGTCAAAGGGGACTGTAAAGCAAGGTCTTACAGGGGATGTTTCTTGATCAAGAAGAGTGACTGGAAGACTGGCAGCTGTGACCTAATGGTAGCATGAGGATGAAAGTAGTAAGAAAAATGAACTGGAAATAAAATGTGCATTTCTTAATTAAATCCAAATGGAAAGAAACTTCATCAGTCTTAGCTCTCCCAGACCCCAGGGTCTGTTCCCTAGGAGATAAGGAGAAGGAGCTGTGCTCCCACCTAGCTGATTTAATTCTGGCTGCTGGGAGAAAAGCTTCAATTGCATCTGATTGTAAGAACTGTTCTTTGTTTCCCTTGGAGTTGATTGAGGTCTACAGAAAAACATAATTAGAGAAGTGTGTATTTGATACAGGAACAACTGGCTGAGCATACTGGGTTTCACATGTCTGTAAAATTTTATGTAAGGTTTCATTTTATTTTTTTTTTTAGGTAAGAAACTTAATAACCTGGAGTATCTTGGAAACAAAACTAGTGAGCCCAACATTTCATCTACTTTAAAGACAGTGTTTTAGTTGTGAGAGAGCATGTGTGTCCTCTGTGCTTGGTTGTGTTTACTGTGGGCAGAGCTCATTTGATGACTTTCTCCCAAACGAAACTGCTCTTTTCTACTGTTTTCGTTATTTTTTCCCATTTATCTGCTCTTGGGAGGGGAAGGAGGTTTTTTTAAGACTAATTCTAGAAATACTGAAAAGTTATCCACTTTGGCAAGTTTAATTCAGGTGTTGAAAGCCACACACAGGCTCAGTTTCAAAAAGTATTTAGAACCACAGTACCTGTAAATCTGTGCTTCCTAAGACACCTGAATGCTTTCTGTAAAGGTGTTTTTTAGTGTCTGAAAACAAAAAATCCCGTTCTAGTAAGGAGACATAGTTAACTCTTTCTCAGCTGATTGGAACAAATAGTTATATTGACTTTTAAATTCAGAGCAGAACCTCAATTTCCCTTTCTAAATCACTTCAGTGTTGTTTTTCTCATTCTGCCTTTTTGCAGATAAGACAAGTATTCGAGCGATTGTATGGCTGATGTTGTGGCAGAATGAAGATGGACTTTATTTCTAGAATATGGTAGAAACAAATTGTTCCCACTTAGCTCCTCTCCTTTTCAGGATGCATGTTTCAAGCCAATGTGTCCTGGCTACGCTACACTTAAAATGGAATTACTTTTGCTGACCAGATTTCACAAAACACTCTGGCATCCACAGCTGATGGTGTCAAATTAGATATTGAAAGATATTTGGGGGATATTTTGGCATGTCTTAATATTGTAGCTTTGCACCGTTAGTTATCCAGATTTTCTTGTGCTGCATTTATAGTTTCTAACCTGTGTATCTTTTTACCTTTAGGATACCTGTCACTATAGTAACCAGCTGAGCATGTGAGCTTCTGGACAGTTTCTCAAAGAAAAGGACTTCAATGAAGCTCAACACTGTTACAGTTTTGGAAGTAGACCTGTATAACTCTCTGAGCTTGATCTGGCTAGTTGCCATGTTTTATTGAGAATTAGGATTACACAAGAGGTTTAGTCCCAAAGACACATATTATTAGCTGCTATGGATTAAAAAACAAAACAAAACACCCTCCACAAACCAAACCAAAAGGATCGTTTTCCACAGGGTAGCAGATGAGAAAGCGATTATCTGAGACAGGTACAGAGTTACAACCTGAAGTGATGCATTTGTTTCTTGTTTTCCTTCTCACAGCTTTGCATCTTACTGTTTCTGTGCTTTATAGGAATGATGTTACTAGGATTTTAAGTTGAGAGAACAAGGTGTGTGATGTACCAGTGCTGTGAATCAGCAGAGGGCACTACGTGCCTATAAACCTATGTAACTGTGAATTAACATGCAGAGTGACATCTCGGTGAAGTTAGCATCAGTTACTCCAAGCTTTAGTCGATTTACCTGGGGGAATATCTGTGCTCATTCAGTGATGCAGAGAATGCACCACACTTTCTTCCAATGAAAGCTGACTGTATTTATAAGATGTTTATACTGTGCTATAGAAAAATGCACGGATCATTGTCACCAGGGGCTTCAATTCACAATACTGCATCCCACTTGGGCCCTAATGTTTAGGGGAGCATGAAGTTGTCTTGTGCCTGCAAATGGAGACATTCTTCTGAGATCCCACTCTGCATTGAGGAACTGATGGTGTTTCCTGGCAGAGCGTGTCCTTTTTCAGCTAACAATTCACTCACTCTCACCCTCACAGGAGAAGATGTATGGGATCTGGTCCCTGTGCCCTCCCAAATGCTGGGGCTGATACTCAAGGGGCTACTGATAATTCAGTTGCCATGCTGTGTTTTTTTCCACCTGTAATAACCCACTTCTTATGTCAGCTATTTGACCTGAAACAGAGCTGATGTATGCAGAAAGTTTATTTCTATACTACTTATATTACATGGGTCCAGTGTAACTAAGCTTAATGTTGGTTGACGTGAAACGGATGAGAAAATCTACTGGGAATGGTAATATTTCTGACAAACTCTAGATTTCTCGTATCCTTGTTTGTTTATTCCTGAGGCAGCTGGGTGGTATGAGTTTCCTCTCTATAGTTTCAGCTTCTTCAGTATGCTTTAGCCCATACTGCAGCAACAGCCTTTATAAGCAGCAAGTGACCCATACGATAGCAGATAGACCTCCAACTGCTGATGCTGGTGTTCTGCTTTTGGAAGCATTGCAAGTGGCATCATGAAAAAGTTTCCAAAAAATATATATGCCTGTATTAAATACCACTAAACCCTAAAATAATAATTAAAAAAAAAAGGTAAGAAATACTTCTGAGCATTATAGTACTAGTGTTGAAATACCATGTCAAATGATCTGAAGGGGTGGTTATTATTGCTGGTTTTATACTGCTCTGATTTAGGTATAAAAATATTTGAAAAGGAAATGTTTTGTGCATCTTGAGGCATATTTTTCATCTGTGTCTTGTTTTTCTTTAGAGATTATACAGTACCAGGAGCTATGTAGAATGCTGTTCCCAGCAATATGATAGAAGTAGGCAAATTTTGCCTAAATATCAAAAACCTTGTATCTGCAAAAGTGCAAATTCATCAGAAGTAGAGCTGAAATGTTTCAGTTTGTTGGAAACTACTCCGAGTTATGTGTAGTCTTTCTTTGGTGCTGCTATTTTTGTTTCTGTGTAGAGCCTACTCTTGCAGTCTCTTCTCAAACAAAATTCTGATTGACAGCACCTGGAGTTTTGTCTGTGTAGGAAATAAGGATCAGGCCTTACAAAATGTCTTGGGAGCTCTTGAAAGTAACTTTCACTGGAGACTCCCTGACCTTGATTGTTTTTATTTTTCCAGGTTGAAGTTTGTTGTTGTGTTTTACGAGACTTGTCACCCCAGATTTCGGCACAAGAGACATGGCCAAGATTTTCCCTTTCAGCAGTTCAAATGCAGTGAAATAGAAGAATACTAAAACAAAGATACGTTTTGTGTGTCTTTTAGCCGTGCGCTCATGAGGAAGCACCACAGGGAATTCATAAGACTTGAGTTAACTCAGAGGGGATAACTCAGTTAGGATTGCCTCTGGCAGCGCAGGAAGCTCAGAACAAAATCAATAATTGGAATAACCCATTCTGATGCTGTCTTGGTTTTCTTGAGCACAGCAGTATATGTGTTTCATAAGTCTAAATCTGGGAAATGCTAGGTACTTAAAACCGAACTGATATGCTTTGTCTTTGGAATACCTACATGGTGTTTATAGTAGTGAAAGGTGGCTCCGGTGTTCAGAAGAAGGCATGGTTAAACTAACTTCTTGCTGCCGTAGGAGTTAGTTACAGAATTTTAATGTGCCCCAAAAGGCTAAAAGGTAATTACCAACATGGCTCAGATGTTACTAGTTGGGATGGGAGGGTACTCAGTCTGAGAGCTTTTGGTCTTCTTTCATAGCTCTTTGGCAGCAGAGTATGAAGGTGTGCCCCAGTTCAAATTAATTTCATGTGAAGAGATTCCATAATAGTGCCCAAATGTCTGTGTCAGGACCAAATGCTTCTGATGAAACAAACTCATTGAGTTCATCTACATCTACAGGGATGTGTTTTCCTGATTCCAATTTAATGTATTTTCATGTGGTTGAACACAAGAGCTGTAGAAATGTGCTTTTGTTCCATGTTGAATGAAAAACAAAACAAAAACAAACCCATAAACCAACCCTCTATTTTCTGGAGTATTTGTGAACATGCGCTGTAATCTCCATTCTTAAATTGGAAATGCTAGGTTTTCAGCCTTGGTGCCTCTGGCTCATGGAGTGACTAGAGAGCTATTCTGGCTATAACAAAACTTCTGATTGAAATCTTCTTAAAATTTGATTTTTTTTTGGCATTTTCTGAACCCTAATCTCTCCTCAAAAGCTCTTTGAAATGAAATTGTTGTTTTGCAGCTACTTCTTCATATGTCCATGTACCAAAGAATTAAATCCTTTCCTCCTACACTTTGCTTTCTTCCTAACTTTTATTACCTTGGTGTTTCTAACTAGGATTCCGTTAGAATCCTGCATCTGTATAAAGACTAGGTGAAAAGACAGTTTCTTCTTCACTTTCTCTAACCTGTTGGTGTGTTGTGTTTTGTTTTTTTTTTTTGTAAACTAATTTTCCCTTATCCTAAGGTTTGACTTTTGACCTTACTGCTTTCTAAGTATCTCTCTCTTTGAATTAGAAGTCCTTAAAGTTATTAGCCAGCATTTTTCAAGGTTGTATCTCATTTTGTTATTTCCAGACCAAGTTTTTGAGTCTTTCAGGATCCCTTTGTGCCCTTTTACTGTCTCTTCTGGTGCTTGCAAACACCTGCAGATTTGAGTAATGTGCTCTTGGTCCCTGCTTTCACATTATTAATAAAGAGGCTAAATCAAATCAAGGCTGACGCTTCTTTGCGTAAGTGGTCTTTGGATACTTCTCCTCAACAAGATACAGTGTTGTTGTTGTTACCCAGTTCTAAATATTAAATCCTGATGCAGTTGAAGCTAGTGTAAATATTTTTTTAGCGTTGGGTTGGTCTGATGCTGCATCAAGTACCTATTAAAAATTAGTACTTCTACCAGTTGACATTCATGCTGATGCAGTGCCTGTTTAAATACATAATTTAATACAAGTTTTGAAAAATCAGCTGTGGCAGGCAATTATGGCCTTTATTGTTTATCTATTTTATGGAGTCCAGAATGCATTGTGAAAAGATGAGTAACCACATAATGCTAATGAACATTTCTTTGTGAATTTTTAAAACTATTATGCTGCCATCCATATAGTCAGCCAGGGAAATCCCATGTAAATAAAATAGCTCTACAAATTACCTGTTGTCTTCCACTTTTAATTAAGCTAGACTTTCTGAATATCTAGTAGTGGAGATATAGATATATAAAATCTAACTATTAAATATATAATGATGTAATTAGGACATTTGTATTGGCCACACTACCACTCTCTGTAATTTATGGCTAGAGGTGTTGGATTGGAAGAATGAGTCGTCATTAGTAAATGCTACATTTTCTGTAGGGCTGGGGATTTTTAGGTAAGCCAAAACCACTTTTTTCCAGGAAGGTCTCTGAGCTATGATTTTAGTCTATAGTAAAGCTCATCACAGTTGCTTTTGATTTTGAAAGAAACCACCCCCCCCATCCCCTCCACTAAATACAATTAACGGTTCAGTCTTTTTATGAACATGTAGGAGAAAAAATGTAATATATGTTTCTCTTTTTCGGTAACAAATAGCCAATTTTTCATCTCAGTTGAGCAATGCTGTTCCTTCTAATTTTTTTTGTCTGATCTTAGTGACTCTGTTGCAGGGTATCAATTTTGTTGCCCAGAACTGCCCAATATAAAGCTTTGAAGCTACAAGGCAATATCAGTTCTGTGCACAACTGACTTAAGCATGATACACAGTTGAATGAAGTTACACATGCAGAATAACAGGATCGCAGAATAACAGGGCCACAGAATGGTTGAGGTTGGAGGGGACCTAGAGCTGGTTGTCCAGGACTGTGACCAGGCAGCTTTTGAGTATCTCCAAGGATGGAGACTTTACGACCTCCCTGGGCAACCTGTGCCAGGGCTCAGTCACCCTCACAGTGGGAAAAGTGTTTGCTGATGTTCAAAAGGAACCTCCTGTGTTTCAGTTTGTGCTCGTTGCCTCTTGTTCTGTGTGCACACAGACACAATCTGTTGGAAACTGTTACATGTAGTGATTAAACTGTGCTTTTTTTCCAGTGAACACAACCATTTGGTGCAGTTTCCTGCACACAGAAACCATGATTATGGTTGCATTTAGTTTTTATGATGTTTTTGTTTGTTTTTAATCTTGTAGGGCAAGTCTTACGCCTTTAAAGGTCCATTCCCTCCTATGTGGAATCCATTGGCCTACCTGGACTACAACAACTTATGGAGGACCATGGATGAAATGGGAAAGGAGGTACGGTATGAGGAATTGCAGCTGAACATCTCTGCTCAGCTTTGTCTCTGTGAGGGGCAGAGTGAAGACGGGACTAGGATGCAGATAGGCAAAGCTGCTCTAGCTTGAACAAAGCTGATGTTGGTAAGAGTGGCATCATGCCATGCATTTTGGTATGTGCTGATGGTCAGAGCACGTCTGTAGGTGGCATCTGGCAGGCTCTTCTGAAGGCCATGCTACTGAGGCTGTCTGCGGTCATACCTTTGTTTTGCTGGATATGTGAACATTAGGGTTTTATGTGTGTGATTTTTAGCACTTTGCCCGATGATTGGGTAAGTAATATTTTAAGAGGCTTGCAGACCTCAAATGTATGCCCTTCTCCATCCTCAAATTCAACTTGTCCATTTTAGTTTGTTGCCAGTAGTGTAAGTTTTCCATTGACTGAGCTACAAGACTTTGAGAAGAGGTTGCTGTTACTTGCATAGATGAACGGGAGAGAGATGAAATAAGGCAGAGACATTCCCCAGCACTGTACTTTGCCTTTCTAGGCAAAGTTCTTAACTCTAAAATTATTCTCTCTTCTTCATTCTAAAAAAAACCCCAAATATTTCAAAACGAGCAAGCAGACAACAAAAAACCTGAAAGCATCCTTTTCTAAGTTCACTGTATCACCTGCCAGGAATGTGCAGGCTGAATTACCATGTAAAGATGAGATTGTGATTGTTTGTGTTTGTTGTCTCTTTCTTGTGCCACTCATTCATTTGCTGATGAACTCTCTTTTATATCTCCTTAGATTCCCAGTGAAGCCCCATGGAAGGCTCCACACGCAGAAGAATGGGACAAAATGACTATGCAAGATTTCATAGATAAAATTTGCTGGACAAAGTAAGAAACTCTTTTCAATACAAACTATAATATCTTATATTTATATGCCTTAGAGCTCCAAATAAGTGTTACTGCTTTGCAAACAGATATAACTACCACTAGAACTAGAATGCAACCTTTTTAAAGAAATGGGATGAGAAAATATTGTAATAATGGACCACAACACCTGTCAGCACATGCAGCAGATTCTGTTGTATTTCCTAACTTTTTAGACTAAAATAAAGATAAAAGGAAAATGGTTTTTTTTGAAGGTTACTTCTGAAGAGATGGGTAGTACCTTCGTCTGTTATGTGTACTTTCCCTCTCTTTATTGTGTGTTTAACCTTTAAGAGAAAAATGCTCTGGCTACAGCAGGTTTTTGAATCAAAGTTTTGATGGAACAACACACTTTTATTCTGTACTAGACCAGCTGATTTTACCAAAGTGCTATAAAAATAACATTTGTCTTGAAATAGCACTAAATCACTTTAATACCCATCATTCTATTGTTTAACTGCTGCACTACATACCACCTAGGGAAACTGAAAATGCTTCCTGTTTTTATGTATACATCAAAGCAATTTTTCTTTACTTGCCATTCAACAACAGTTTGATTGGTTTTCTTCTCACTGAAGGGGGAAAAAAAACCACAATGAAAACCACATTAATTCTGCCTTGCTGTAAAGGAGATTGATTTCTACAGCAACCTCTTCAGGATTGCTAAGCACCCGACACGCAGCTACCACGAACCTGCAGGAGCTTGGTGCAGAGCCCTGCTAGCACCTGTCATTGCCTAGCACCTAGCACCTAGCTGACCCTGTCATTGACAGGGGCGTTTTTACTGCTTCAGCCAGCATGTGGAGAGCATTGTGATTGTTGTTAATGGACAGTAGGATCCTGTCCAAAAACTTTTAATCTTCTGGTTGTTTTTGCTTTAACAAGAGTAACAATTGCACAAATGCATATAGGAAGCCTTTCTTGTTTCTATCGCCATCCATATTCAGGAAAACCAAATAGAAATGTATGCTGGTGGTTCTGCTGGCCATTTGAACCTCTAGTTTGGTAAGGATCTACACAAGTTAACAAAATGCCAAGCATCGCTAGTCATTCAATATCCAATAGCTCACGTGACTACAGTCATTTTTTTTTTTTCAAACTCTGATGGAATAAGACTTGACATTTTACCTGAATATTGGCATAACTGTCAGCCTCCCTTAATTCCAAGATGCTTTTCAGATTTTATATGTGCATCTCAGCTTGATTTGCCTGGTTTGTTCAAGATTTAAGTAACATGCTGTAGAAACTTCCCACCCTGGAAAGTAATGATCCAGAATGGTAATCTTCTACTATTTCATCTAGCAGACTGTACAGATTTGCTTTTGGCTGGAGTTGCATGCTGGAAATGCCCTGAGTGCACTTGGTTGAAATCATACTGCCATTTCTAGGTAAAACACCAGGAGAAACTGGGGAACTGAAATGCTGAAAAGCAACAGGAGAAGGCAGCAGAAACTAGGAGAATTTAACCACCATCTAATAGCTTCTGCTTATAAAATATTAAAAAATACATATACTAATTCTCCCATTAGACAAAATATCTTTCAGAGTTGATCATATTTTACAGTATGTGTTTGTACAGACAAAATTGATCAATATTTTCTGTATTATTTTTGGCTGTCAAGAATGAAGCCAGAACACACTCATATTTCAGAAAATGGATCAGCTTTTTACTTCAGCGGGACTTTGCATTTTTAGAAAGGACAGAAGATGCCTTTTTTCTGTGTAGATCTACAGCTTTTTGAAATAGTATGTTTGTGTTACGCTTTTCACTTTTTTTTGAGAGAGAGTGTTCAAAGACTGAAAAAAGAAAGAAGTAACTAGAAGTGGATTCTGTACTGGCTTTGGATATTATTGGTTGCTGGATGCCTGGCATATGAAATACCTATAGAATCTCAGTCCCTGTCAATCACGATGCTGTTAAGCTGAGTGTCTCCTGGTCCTGTCCATGTCCCTTTAAACTCCTTCTCAGAGTGAGGGCAGAGGAAGTATTTACTTCTAACAGGAGGAATGTTTCCCTGAGCCTTGATTAACTCTGTCTTAGTGCACCCCAAAATCTTGTATAGGTTTATACAGTAATTTTCAGTAGAGCTGTTATGAAAGCACCAACTGGAGGACATAAAGCAGTGATCCTTTTCCAGACACAGGCCACTTTTCCACTTCTGTGGACCAGTGTTTAAAATACTGAGTTGAGCAACCAAAAGTATCCTTTCCCTTTTCTTGCCAGACTTCTGCATGAAGGTGTATGTGCTGTCTCTTCACTTATGGCTTCCTACTTACATTTCTTTTGTTGTTGTGTCCCAGCTGCAGCACCCTGCCTGAGCACAGCAGAGGAAGGGGCAGTGAAGGGATGCTGACTAATCCAAGGAGTTTAGATAATTAGCTTAAACAAGATACCTGACTTTTTTATGACAAGTGTTGAATCATCTCTATGCTGTGTGTTTGAGGGACAGGCATTCAATAGGTGCAAATAGAGCTGCAGATCTTGTATATAACCTGGGAACCATGGGAGGACATGGTGGTTTTGGAGTCCAGTGAAGACAGGAGGACTTGCTTCCTTTAATCCTGCATCTAGGATGACAAGCTAACTTTGCATTAGTAGCATAAAGTGACATAAGCTTTCATGGGCTCTTGTGTCTCCTAGAGCCCTAATTCGACTGGAATACAGCAGTGATTGATTAACTTTTTTTTTTTCCAGGGTTAATTGAAAAATGTTGCATAAAAGGAATTGATACTTTCACACTTCAACTGAAAATAAGGAATCCTTTGCCCTCAGTGAAAGAAGAGATTGCTGATGACAGTTACACGAGAACAATCTTGTCACCCTTCTTCAGCTTTTAAATTAACGCACTTTCTTGTCTTTGTTGCAGTGCTGCCAAGAGTTTTGCAACTCTGTTTGTGAATGTGGATGTCACTTCTGAACCCCACGAGGTCTCTGCCCTTTGGTTTTTGTGGTACGTGAAGCAGTGTGGGGGGACAACAAGGATATTCTCAACGACCAACGGAGGACAGGTACTGTCAGCTATCACCTTCTGCGGCTCGTGACAGGTTCTGTTTTAACTTCATTCTTTTGCTTGTTTATTTTAGTTCAGAGGGCCAACTGAGATGTCCATGACTCTGAGCCAGCGGCACATTGATAACTAGTTCTATTTATTTACATGTTAATCTGGATCTTGCAAAACTAGTGTTGAAGGCTGTTCCTGTGCCAAAGGCATTGGCCCAGGGATCAGTAGATTTGTATCTGTTCCTGACTCTGGCTTCCCTTTGGGCTCTGGTTAGAACATGTGCTCTGCTTATCCATGTTGAAAAAAGAAAGTTTTATTTATGCTTATTTCTGTCATGAGGCTGAAGCAAGCCTCGCCACTTCAGAAGCATTTAATGAAGATGGCAGTGCTAACTGCACGAGTGTGTAGAGTGCTCCAAATGAATACTGAAAGTGTAGCCCAGAGCTGGGTTGGTAAAGACGCAAACTTCCAAGGATTAAAACTATTAAGATTTTAGAATCTGCCTGAAGAAAATGAAGACCCCTGCTTAAATATGATACCTCTCTGAAATGTTTGAAATCTGGTACATTAGTGCTGCTTCTGCATTTTGAGAAAGTAAAGACTGTGTTAATGGTCTTCTACTTGAGAAATGCAAATTTTACTAACTGTATTAGAAATAATTCTGGTTTTAGAAATACAAATTATTTATTCCTAAATAAATAACTAAAAATACAAATACATTAAAACATGTTAAAATGCATAAATATGCATAGATAAGCAATAATTATAGATAATTTAACTGTAAAAATGTTGAATAAAATATTATTGGAATTCTGTATTATATTAGAGGTGATTTGAGTTTAAGTTAGGTTAGATTATATACTGCAGGAGATATTTTTGTTGTGAGCTACGTCACTTCTTATACTTTGTTATTTATTATGAGAATCAGGGTTCCTACTTCTGATACACAGAGCTTTGCAGGGGTAAGAGTGAACTCAGAGAAAGGTTTAAAAGTTTCAGTGCTTTTCAGAAGTCTTGCTGATTCACACAGGTCTGTGGAATCCATTTGGAGACTAGAGGAGAAGGGATTTTCTCATGAGGTTACTGATACTTTAGTTTTGGCTGGTGGTCAAATATGGGAAGTGTTTGAGGAGTTCACTGAAGGAGGAAGTAACGTGGATACATTCTCCAGGTGAGAGTGCCAAACTTCCCGATAATGTTTTGATAACAACGGAAGAATGGGGTTTGTTTCGAATGCTAAGCAAAATGTTTGCCCTGATGCACCCTTCACAAGCACCACTCTGCTGAGTCTGCTTTGCCGAGCTGTTGTTTTCATTTTTTTCAGGAGAGGAAGTTTGTTGGGGGCTCTGGCCAGATCAGTGAGAAAATAATGGAGCGCCTGGGAGGGCGGGTGAAGCTGAGGAAACCAGTCATCCGCATCGACCAGTCCGGTGAAAGTGTCATAGTGGAAACCTTAGATCATGAATTATATGAGGTAATGAAACTTCTGACATTTAAGCAACTGTTTGTGCTGTGATGGCTAGAAAACCTTTAGCTTTTCCTTTTTGACTTCTCAAAAATCCTGTACAAAAATGTAGCAGAGATTTAAGTGGCTATGACAGAAAGTCACCCTTTCTGACTGTCCCAAAGTAATAGCAGTGATAGAACTTTAAAACGGTGCATGAAAAACAAACTGTATATTCAAACTCTTCCTTTGCTAGCATCTCTTCTTTGTGTTTTTACCTTCTAAATTAAAGGATAATTGTAAGGTGAACACAAAAATGTAGCTTAGCAATAAACTTTCTGTGAAAAACATTGCAGGCTTTCCTTCCAGGTTGTAACAGAGGAGTCCAGATGGAAGGGAGACCAATGGACTCTTACAACACAGCAATTTTTTTATTTTTTTTTTTTTTTTAAGCACTGGGGAAAGAGCAGCTGCCCCTCATTCGAACAGATGGCTGTTTATGTAATGCTTGTTTGTTGTTCAACAAGCAGGATTTTGTGAGGGTTCAGTTTTGCAATTCTTATGCTAAATGTCAAAATTGCTTCAGAAGATACACCCTGCAGCCTCCCCAGATGTCTGCCAAGATCATTAGAGCAATATACTCAGGATGAAGTAGTGGAGAATGTATTTGGTTTACGTGTAATTTCTTTTCCAGGCCAAATATGTGATCACTGCCATTCCTCCAGCTCTTGGTTTGAAGATTCATTTCAACCCACCTTTGCCCCCAATGAGAAACCAGCTCATCAACCGAATCCCCATGGGCTCAGTCATCAAGTGCATTGTATACTACAAGGAAACTTTCTGGAGGAAGAAGGGTATTACCTTTTAATTGAAAGGAATAGTGGTGACATGACTATGTAGTAATGGAGTAGACTTTGTGTTTGGAGGATGCTGGACCTTGGAAGGAGACTTCATACGCTTCTATGCCATTTTTGCCTTCCCCTGTTTGAGAAACTTGAGAGGTTGGTTAGGAAGAGAGGGTGGATGAGGGAATAAAAAGGAGGAGGCAGGCATGAAGGGAGAACTCATGCCTGTTGCTTATTGCCTTGGTTGTTCTTTGTTGTCCTCTCCTTTTCCTTCAGTGGCACCGGGATATGAGTCTCTCCCACTTGTACAATAATGTAAAGGTACAGGTGATGTGTGATGGAAAGAGGTTTTACCCCATCAATTATTAGCCTGTAAAAATTCTTCCTCTGGATGCACTGGGCAGGATTCATTGAAGGTGTCTTCACATAGACATCCCCAGCTGGGCTGGTCATCCTGGACTCCCTTTACATACTGAATACTTCCATGATGATTCTTCAGCTCTCTTTTAGAACTTACCAAGTCTAAGATAAACTACAGTGTAATAGCACCCATTTCTCATCACTGGTTATAATGAGTCCACATTTGTGTTTGTCTACAAATGTCATCCACCTTTCATCTTTGTGAATCATTTTAAGAGTTCTGGATCCTGGTATATTCTGGCTATTAGGTTTGGGATGGATTGGCAAGAGATGACTCCCATTTCCTGATTGACCCCATAGTTTGTGTACTGTGCTTTGCTAATGCCATTGTTCTCCTTTTAAGAACAATTTATTTTCTTCAAACCCTTCTTTTAAGAACAATTGTGTTTTCAAAACAATGTATGAATATCTCCTGTGTCGGACATAAATGTCATATGGAAACAGCTGTGGTAGAGGCACTTGAACATCTTCAGTATCTGAGAGCGATCTGTTTCTGTGCAATTAATAGTTACCTTGCTAACTGGGTTAGCAGAATAACTTATTTTTCCATCATGAATTCAGCAATAGGAGATTCCTTTATTGACTTTCTGTTTTAAAGATGCTTGAGAAGGATTGTTCATTGGCAGTACATATCGAATCTAAACTTTCTCTTCTAGAGAGGATCTAGCACTTCTCTGACTCAAGGCAACACTACACTGCCCGGCAGATCAGCAAAGGATCTTGTCACTTGATGGGGGTCACTTTACTTGGATTCTTTGTTCTCCTTTCCTTTGTTTTCATATCTCCCTGTATTAGAATCAGAGTATCAGAGAATGGTAGAGATTGGGAGGGACCCCTGGATATCATCTAGTCCCATGCCTTGCTCAAAGCAGGATGTATTTAGATCAGGTTGTTTAGGGCTTTTTCCAGTCAAGTTCTGAGTATTTCACAACTTCTGGGAAGCTCATTCCTGTGTTTGATACATGGATCCTAACTTCTTTTCCACCTTGTGCTTAACAGGGTATTGTGGTACCATGATCATTGAAGATGAGGATGCTGCAATTGGTTTAACACTTGATGATACTAAGCCTGATGGCAGCTTTCCTGCTGTAATAGGGTAAGAGACAAAGAAAGTGTCTAGCTAATGCCTTTTTATTTTGTCTTAGAGGCAACAATTGAAACAGAAAACCTGCTACTTTTGAAGGGAAATACTTTAAAATATTTAATGGGTTGAGTTTCTCAGTGTATGGTGAGTATGTTCTGATTTTTTTTTTCCAAAAAAATTCTCTATGATTTAATTGCTAATTTAAAAAAAATTAAATTCTGTTTTTCTTTTCCTCACTGTCATCTTTTGCCTGTTTTGTGGCAAAGTACGAAATTGGAGAAGAGGAAAGGAAGGAGAAAAAAGGGGGTGATTGCAGAAATGTAAAATTTTCTACAGATATTTTGCTTGTCTCAAATCTTCCAGTTCTTTAAATGGAAATTTGTTTTCTAGAATTATATTTTGTTTTGTTCTGTGTTTTTTTTTTTAAACAGCCAGAGAGTATGATCAGTCTTAGAAAGTTTATTAAACAATAATTTCCAGTTCAATCCTCTTGTTGCTATATGCCTACACCCACTGCTGTATAAAATTAAGGTCATTAGGAAACAGCTCATAC
>NW_009631611.1:43641-59306 GCF_000690535.1 Cariama cristata | reverse complement strand
ATTCCACCCTGAATCTCAGAGCGGTTCCTTCCACAGCGAGTCCTGCAAGCAGCAGACAGAACATATAACATTATGCAGAGAGGTGAAATAGATATTTTGGGTAGAGTCTAATACTATGAATCACAGCATCCCATCATAAGGTATTGGCATTTTAAATAATACATGAAATGTGGTATCATAATGGAAGTATATTGTTTGTGGTCTTCCTACAGCTTCATTCTTGCTCGGAAGTGTAGAAGACTGACAGGTCTCACAAAAGAAGAAAGGTAAGTACAAACACTGGAGATCTGTGTGGAATCAGACTCAAAATTTTGTTCTAAGTGACTGGAGCAGGGAAAAAATGCCCCAATTTGAAGGAAGTTGTCTGTAAGCTTGTGACAGCGGACAGACATGTTACTTTAAGGAAGAAGATACCTTACTTGTTTTTGGATGAAGGCCCCACAGAATTTCCAGAAAATGGCAGCAGATGTGGTAGGTAGCCCCTGCCCTTTGGAAGACTCTCTGGTCCTGGTTCTCACTTTCCAGCAGGGCTGCTCTGGTTATGTGACTCTAGCAAAAGAACTGCTCTAAGCTGCTGAATCTGAAAGTAGTGTAGATGTTCTACTGCTCTCACTGGAAAGGGTCTGGGACCAGCCTCATACCCCTGCACTGCCACCTCTTTGGCTTCCTGCAAGTGCACTGAGCAGTTCGAAAGCTTGTCAGAAGGGACAGGTTTGGCCACTGTGCTCATTTTTTTTTTTTTCCTAATCATCCTGGAGGGTCCTTTCAGTATCTGTAACTTAGTGCAGCCTTGAGGCTGCTGTAGCTGCCATGAATGAGACCTCAGCATCATGAAGTCAAAAAGCTACCTCCAGCTCTCCACTCTCAGTTATGGGGGAAACAAATGCCCTTCAGGCATAGATGAAGGTCTTTTTTTACTGTCTTCTTGAAACAAATCTCTGCATACAGTACTGCTCTTTGGTTTATTACTAAAATGGAATTTACAAAGTAATGAGTTTTTTTTCCATCACACTGATTCACAGTATCTGATCAAATTAAAGCTACAAGTAGAGAGTGTGGATATGAGGAGAGCCTTATTTTGACATGGAGACAATATATTTATTTTTAAAGCATGCCACAAGGAATACTGTGTGCAAGTAAACATTTTTACAGTAATAGCTAGTCTAACTAGAGAAGATGTAGTCATCTCAGATTAGCGTTGCAGGTAGTGGATAATGGGTCTAAATGAGGCTGTTAATGTACCAGTCTTTTCAAATGACAGCCTGGTACCACAGAGCACTTTTAATTTTGGCAGAAATGGACAAGGCAGCCTTTTCCTCAGCATGCAGACTTTGAGATAGACCCCCAGCAGGTGACTGACAATGAAGTAGTGTAGGTATTCTGAAATCCAGTGTGCCCAGCATTTTAAGCCATCATAAAACACCAAATGGTGTCTTACACTGTCAATACACTAGATACAGCTGAGCGTTTGTGGTATTTGAGAACAGCTCCTCTTTCTGTGAAATGAAGGGCTGTCCTGGCTGTTTGCAAGGCACCATGAAGGAAAGGTTGCTTTCCCCTGGACGTTAAAAGCATTAGCACAATTATCTGACTCTGCTGCTGCCTACGGCCAAGTTTTAAACAAAAGGATTTTGAACTCTTGTCTTTTGAGAAATAATCTTTAGGTTAGGCAGGACTTTGCTTTGATAAAGAATGGTTATGAAATATGCTTCGGTTAGTACCTGATAGATGTACCCTGGTGCAGGGGTACCTCTCTGGCTCCTGCAGTCCTGGCCACAGCCAGCCAAGGCAGGAACCCGCTGGGCTACCCTGCAGCTCCTCTTCTGCACATGAGCTCAAGTCTCTTTCCAGTTGAAATCAGGGTCCACGAGAAGGCAGAGCATGAACCTGGATCTTCTCCCAGTGTACACTCAGGGTGCCACCAGTTTGTGTTGTTTAGATGGGAGCTGTGGTGTTTGCAGTGAGGGATGTCTTCTGAGGACAGGCTTCTTGCAGCATCCTACAGGAGCTGTATCTCACTGAGATGCTGTGCTCGCCTACTGACACAAGCTGGGCTCTCCCTTTATCACACTGATGACAGGGTAAGGTTTTCAGTAATCCTTGGATATGAAGAGTAGGATGTGGAGTCTGTGGCAGCTATCCTAAATCATGGCTGGGAACCGTGTTTGTGGGAGGGGATGGAAACTGTTTTACAGCCTAAGCCAGACTGAAGGGAGTAAAATTCACTGCTGCCTTCCAGCTGGTCTTCCCAGGCCAGGTGCCAATGAGTAATTACAGTGGTTAGATTGTGCCCTGCCTTTCACAGCTGTGCCACGAAGGCGATGGCATCACACACTGCCATGGAATAAGAGACCAGGGAAAAGAGCTGAATGTCTGGATGTGCACTTCTTCCACACCAGGCACAGTGTAACTCTCAACAGGACCCTACCTAGGTAGCTCCAGGCATAACATTCCTTTTATTTAGTGCTGGTGGCAATTTCACAGCTGAGTCCAAAGCCAAGAAATAAGGATTTTATTCACTGCATATTCCATATATTCCATGCTAGCATTAACCATAAATCCATAAATAAGTATTTATTTAAACTGTTCTAGGACAAAAAGTGCAGATGTTGCAGAGAGACCAGTGCATCTGCAAGGATTGCACTTATTAGAGGGAGCATCCTCAGTGATAAATTACTGTTGGTACAATTCAGTGCTTTAGAAACTGCTTTTTTGTGGTTTGTTGTTTTCCATCAAATAATACCTTATTATTGACGAATAATTTCTTCCAAGGTTGAAATTTCTTAAGAGTCTGAAGATACCTTTGACCTGAAGCTAAATAATTTCTTTTGCACGGCTATCTTAAACTAACTTTATCTGTATTTGCAATGTAGTTAGCAAACAGCAGTGAACTTACACCTTCTTGGAGCCCTGCAGTTGGCCATACATGAGAATCCCTACCAGCCTCTGGTATGCCATTTCCAGATTCCCTGGAGGGTCTGCAAGTCACGTATGGAAAAAGGGCAGATCTAGAGGGGTCCTTCTCATCTCTGTCATGGTGCTGGGAGGAGCAGAAGCAGATGGGTCCCCAGGTGATAACTTGCTTTCCTGTGGAGCCCCGTGGCGTGACTGACCTGCCCTGAAAGAAGGGGCCGGTGGGCATCTGTGAGAGGTGGTGGGCTGACCTCAGCAGAGACTTTGCTGGATCATGCTGCTAAAATGGCTTTATTCTGTTCAGACACTGGGTAGGTGCTGGTGGTCTGCAGGGCATGGTGGTCACCTCACTTAAGGAGAGAGGTGGAGGAGATGCTCCCTTTTATTATGGCTATTGCTGGATCCATGTCACCCCCTGACTGCAGAGGGATGTTCATGTATCGACCCCGCAGCTCTCTGAGCGCTCCTGGTCAGGCTCTGTGTCGCCACGCGTTTCTGCTTCTGGAGCAGGCTGACCCTTGTCCTCTGCCCCAGGGCAGAAGGAAGGCACTGCTTCCTTCTCCTCTGCTGCTGCTGGGCTTGACACCCACCAGCAGCCAAATCACCCCAGGGCCACGGCTCTTCCTGAACTGTAGCAGCCTTCACTTTCCTCCTCAAGCCCCAGCCTGCACAGGAGGACACCTTTTTCAAGGCCCTTCAGGTTTTCCTTTCTTTTTTTTTCCTTTTTTTTCTCTTCCTCATCCCCTTTCTATAGCATTCTTTGAATTTGGCTGCTCGTGGGTATAGCTGGGCTCCTGTATAGCTGTGTTGCTTCATACAGCAGTATAGACATGGTTTCCTCACATGCTTATATAGCTGCAAGTGTAGCCCATACAGTTACAGAGCTGGGACTGCTGTATTTCTGTGCCCAGCATGGCTTTCTGTAGAGCACAGGATTTGCTTCCAGAAGTAAATGTCTTTCCAGTGTTGTGTTTGTGTGTTTTTCATAATTGTTAGCTGTTTTTTCATCTTGATCTTCTTGTGTTTGGGAATTGGTGCAGTGCGGCTAACAGTAAGACCCAGAAGGTTGTAGGAACAAACTTAATTGCACTTGGGGTTTGCTACAGAATGAAGCATATTCATGGATTTATAGACCCATAAACTAAAACAGGAGGAAATTTTATAGATATAGAAATAAAGTACTGATTCCCTGAGAGCCTCAGGCTATCAATACCTGCATCTTTGTAGGAACAAACCATAAGTTAAACTGTGTGCCAAGACAAAAAAGTGCAATGCCTTACTACTTTCTTTTCCTGACAGCCTAGAGAACCTTTGGCTAACGTATGGATTTGGACTGCAAGAGGAATCTTAAGGGAACAGCTCACGTAACTGCTGGTAAAACCGGCACTTATGCAGCACAGGCATTTGAGTGAGTTATTTCTAGTGATCCAGAGGCTGACCGATTAGGATAGATCCCAAAAAGCTGGAACCTCAAGTGCAAGCAGACATTAATACTTGTTCTCTTGAAACTAGGACATATTAGAGGTGTTTTTTTTTTCCCTACCTCTTTTCTCACACAGAATTCGTCTGTTGCTTTTCTCTTGCAGGAAGACGAGGCTGTGCGAGCTCTATGCAAAGGTTCTGGGATCAGAGGAAGCTTTACATGTAAGCACAAAATCTAAACCGCAGCATCTCTTGTCGGACTTGTTGAGGTGGGGAAGGGCAGAATGAAAGCAGAATGCAGCAGTGCTCTGGCACAGGGCTGCCTAGCCTTTTGGAAAAGGTACCTGCGACGGGAGCGCTTGCTGCTCTCTGGAGAGGAGTGGAGAGAAGGTTGTGGCAAGTCTTGGGTTGTGTTTGACAGTGAGGATAAGAATGAGCCTATGAAGCACTTAAGGCAGACATCTTCTTGTCCAGCTTCATGGGTGGCATTCACAGTGCCTACCACCATACATCTCGACTGGTTTCATTCAGATGTGACAGGCTTGCCTTTCCCTCTCAGCCTATGTTGGGCACATGTTTCTTCACTCTTACTACTTGCTAAGATCCATTGCTGTCTGTTTCTTTTTTTTTCGTTTTTTTTTTTTGTCCTTTCCCTTGCCTTCTCTTCCCTGTAACGGCAAATAACTGATAGGATTTGTGTGATCTCACGCTTAGTTTATATGATCAATGCCATTTATCCTTTAAGGGCAATTTTACACCAGTTAAATGTTGTAACCACCAATCTCAAGATTACATCATTTTAACCACAATGATATTGTACGCAGAACCATGCAAGTGCCATACTTTGCATTTTTAACAGTACGTATTTGTATCCAATGTACATATTACAAGTATTATACCTGTGTACACCAGAGGTTAATTTTGCTTTACATGGCTCAAAGCACAAATTTACATTGACAGATTAAGAGGATTATGTTCTACAGTGGCTAGATTAGCTAATTTTTTTAAAAATAGCTAGCAGTGTCTAAAATGAAGGCTTATTGTGTCAGATCCATATTGCATTAAGAGATTTGTTAAATGTGCTCCTCTTGTCAGATGTTGGCATGCCACAAATCATAAGCTATTCTTCTCTGCTGTCTCCTCAGTTCTTTTATTAGCTTCCTTGGGACTTTGTCCTTTCCTTGAGTGACTTAATCTCTGTTTTACAGCCAGTGCATTACGAAGAGAAGAACTGGTGTGAAGAGCAGTATTCTGGGGGCTGCTACACAGCCTACTTCCCACCAGGCGTAATGACTCAGTATGGAAGGTACAGTGTCTATTTATAGTGGGCTTCGGAGTAGTAAGATAAGACGAAGTTAATAAATATCCTCAGAAGGGGTCATAAATCCTCTGTCACTACCCGCATTATACCTTTAAGATCACTGGGGAATATTTTAAACAGATATTATAACCTTCCACTTGTCTCAGTTGGGCTTTATGATGGATGAGTACAGTATCATTAGGGGTTTTTATTCACTGAATACAGCTGAGTAGGTTCTTGGAAGGGAGTTGGGAAGCTTTCACAATCTGTTTACAAAACTGACTTTGAAATCGGTGTTACCGTTCCCAGCACATCTTTAGCTGATATTTTATAAATACTGGCAGAGAGTTAATTTTTGCCAGCATTGATAGTAATGAGTGATTTCTTTGAACTGTTCCTTTCCTTTCAGCAGTCAAGCCTTAATATAGTAATCAGTGTGCTATTGTATACAGTCCTCTCTGACATAAGTTTTTGTATGAAAATAAGATTTACTCGAAAGAAAAAGGCTTACTGGTCAGACTGGTGATTGGATTCAGTTTTTCATGTGGTGGCATAGCCCTACTTCTGAAGTATAAGATTTCACAATTTAAAAAGAACTTAAAGCAATAAAGCAGTTGTAATGAGGAACATATGGAAGCCTTAGTATGTAAAGTAATTTTAATGATAATTACTGCAAATTCTGGCGAAAATAGCATTTTTTTAAAAAATCCTTTTTTTATTAGCTTGTTACTTTAGATATTGTGGGATGTAGTTCACAATGCTACAATGTGCCAGTAATGCCTAGCATTGGTATTTATGACGCTGGCTAAAAGCATAAGACAGAATAAGTTTCATCTCAAACTAATTGCCCTTTACACGTAGGAACAGTGCAAACATTTAGAAAACATGAACTCTGGTGTGTTTACTATAAGAAATGAAATGTGATGCAGACTTCCCCTCCAGCTCAACTCGCCCAAAGTTACTATCTTTAAGTGCTTGCTGTTATTTAAAACACTTCTATTCTAATATTAACCCAGCTATCTTTCCATATATAGCTGATGTGACTTACTGCTTGTCCCCCTCCAGGATTATTCGGCAACCCGTTGGCAGGATCTATTTTGCTGGCACAGAGACAGCCACAGAGTGGAGCGGATACATGGAGGGGGCTGTACAGGCTGGAGAAAGAGCAGCCAGAGAGGTACAGACACAAACCCAAAACAGGGCACACTGTCAAATATCCTGTGGAAAATGAAAGAACTTCTGGTTGGAGGTGAAATGGGACTGTTGACAGCTTCAGGCATTCTGTAATCTTGATGCAAATCCCTGTAAAGGGGGTAGACTTCAAAAAAGAATGAAGGTTTTGCAGATTTGGAATGCTTAGGAAGGGCTGCAGCTATTTCATCAAACTTTTCTGTTTCCAGGAATGAAATCCTTTTTTCTTTAACAGAAATTCCAAATTCTGACCTAGTCTTTTTTTTTTCTCCAAAATGGGCACTTTGTAGTCATTGTTCTCAAAGATCATGGCCATTAGCCTCACCAGGAACAGCTCAGTTCTGCAGCTCTGCACGCCAAGCCAGTCCCTTCCTCAACTGTTTCCAGTAATACCATTGACGCAGTGATACACCATTGAGACAGCCTTACATAAAGCCATTAAACAAGGACTTAAATATTTTACTTATGAGAAAATGCCAATTCCTCAAGTATTTTCAGGAATATTACAGTTTATGGAGCAGCAAGAGAAATTTCATCTTTGTTTTAGGAGGTGAAGGGAACCTTGTGGCTAAAAACTACAGTCACGGAACACAAATTGGCGTGGAATGGATCTGGAAAGTTTGTCTAGCCCATAGGACTGCCCCAAAAAACAGGGATCAACTGTCCCTAAACCATCCCATTTGTGAAGGTTATACCGAACTTGCTCTTGAAAACCTCTGGAGGTACTACTTCATGACCTCTCTAATGTAAGGACATCACAGCAGAACCTCCATAGACCTCAGCAGAGCAGTTGGCAAGTGAGCTTGACTGGTAAAAATTTTGTTGTTTTCCTTTCCTCGTTTACTTGTGAAAGGAAAATACATTTAAAATCTAGTGCAAGGGTGTTTCTCACTCTCCTGTATTAAAAAGTTGATGGAGTCCGTGAATCTTGTCTAGAATAAAAACTCGTCGTAAAAGACAGCAAATCTTAAATCTCCAAGTGCCTGGAATAGGAAAAACATTAATATCACCACCTCCATTTTATTTTACTGTAGAAGTAGTTAATCTTGCTGTCTTTCATGACTATTATTTCAGATAATCTTTGCTATCCTACTGATCTCTGGTATCTTTGACAGTTTGGTTACTTTTCCATTGTGAAGGTTTTCTTTTTAGTCTTGCTTTTCTTTGGCTGAAAGTGATGGTCCATCATCACTCACAGGATTCTGTTTCTCTTCCTACATCCTGGTAAAATGTGCAAGACAAGCTACTCCTGGCTGTATAGCTTGTCCATGCAGTAGCTGGTTTATGCACGCCTCGCTTTGCCATGAGTGTATACTTAACTCTTAGTTACATCATATTACCCTGTTCCCATGGGACTAGTCAAGTTCTGATATCTTGCATGGACTAACTAAGCACAGAGAGGTTTTTCTGTTACTGTTTCTATTTTCTACTAGAAGGAGTATCTTATTAGTATCAGGCCTGACCTGAAATGAATTGTACAAAGGTCGAGTTTTCTTTTAAAATTTGAATACGCAGTGATTTATGTGCTTGATTGTTGTCTTTGTCATGCCATTTTAAAACAAAAATTGAAGCCAGCTCTCTTTCCTTTTCAAAGAATGAATTGGACTTACTAGACGATGTTATTTATTTTCAGATACTGTTTGCTATGAGGAAAATCCCAGACAGTGAAATTTGGAAGCCAGAACCTGAGTCAATTGTAAGTCTTGCTGTAGATTAAATGGATTATTGTTTTTCTGTGGTTTTGCTGATGAGATAAAATTTTGTTGGCTGTTTTGATTTAGTAAAATTAAATAAAAACCACAATAAACTTTCCCTTACTTACCAAAACTGCCCTTCCCTAGACAGGAACGTGATAGAAACTGAGAGAGGGCACCCATCTGACAGCTTTGTAATGTGGGATCAGAAAGAGCTGCTCTTTTTAGCCAGGCTATGAATCCTTTCCATGTGTCTCCTCTTCTTTCCTTTAACTGAGCAGAAAATTTTAATATGCTGTACTTCTTGATAATATGAACTACTTCAACCCAATTCTGTTTCTGCCACAAGAATCTCTCAATTTACATCTGGCCTCTCACAGTGGAGATGTTATATTGATAATGGATGCTCTCCCCGCAGGATGTTCCGGCTTTGCCCATCACCACAACCTTCTGGGAGAGGAACTTGCCATCTGTGCCAGGACTGCTAAAGCTGATTGGATTTTCCACTTTCTTCACCTCTGTGGCTGCAGCTGGGTTATTTGCCTACAAAAAGGGACTTCTAGTTCGAAACTGAAAAAGGTGCCGACACAAAACCTCACACTTGAGCAGGTTTTTTTTCAGAGGTTTTGTTGGCATTGTACTTCCTTGTCTCCAAAATCAGATGGGGACTGGGGAAGAGGAGAAAACAGTAGAGAGAAGAGGCTGGAGGGGAGGGGTAAAGGAGGAGGATCCATATTGGAAAGAGCCCCTTGAATCCAGGCCTACTTCTAGCAGTAACTTTTTTGTTGTTGAATTTCTGGGATACCCTGCCAAGCATTATCACCTTGAGGTTTTTATCCAGATCTCAGAACAGAAGTGACAAAATACCTCTATAAAGCCTGTTCTGATGAGATTTCCAGTTCTTTTTACACTTATATCTGAACCAGACCCTGAACTCTAAGTCTTCACAGGCACTTCCCATCTGTAGTTGTAAACAAAGGATTTCTGCCTTCCTGTGTGGTAGACTGAGAAAAGAAATCATAGCTTAAAGAATAATTAACTAGTTCATGCAAATTGCTGGTAAGGATCTTTTTAGTGTTTGTATTTTTTCACCTGGATGTCCAGATCCCAGGCAGCACCTAAGGGACAAGTCAGGCTAAATTTATCCATCCAGACTATGCAAGTGTGGCCATAGGTTGTTGGCATTTCCAGTGGCATATTTGTCCTACAGTGGGTTAAAGGACAATGTTTTTACTGCCTTTGGCAATGTGGTTGTATTCTGCCTCCCCAGCTGTGTTTACACTGCCTGGAAGGGCAGAGCTGTGTGTCCCAGTTGAGTCTGTCCCTGTGCAGGATCAGATCTCTGCCTAGAAAGCTGGCAAGCTCCAGACTGATGTGTACAGCAATATGGCAGATCAGGCTGCTGGACCTGAGTGTGAATGGGGAACCTTGTGCTAATGTACAGACACAGCCTTTTGAACCTGTTTCACCCTGTCTGACATCTCTTTGCCTCCAAGGTTCTTTTTTAGCTCCCTAAGTTGCTGCAAGATACCAAGAGAACAAATTAACCTGTGCCTACCGCAGGAAGTTGTAAAGCCGTCCATAAAAAAAACTTTTACGTATTTTTTTTTTCTTCCTCCTTCCTTTCGTCTACTTTAAATTTAATGCTTTGAACACCTTGAGGCTATCTCTTGCCTGGTAGGGCACAATGGGCTTGAAAATGTAGCGTTAGCATAAAAAAACCCAAAAAAACACAACCAAAAAACCCTGACAAAACCCCCAACTTGACTGTCCTCCAACACTTGCTTGATGTAGAACACAGCTTAGCTGATTCAGAGCTTTGGTCTTTCTTAACCACCATATTGATGGGATTAGCACTTCCACTTCTGCCTGCTCTGCTGTATTGTACTGACTCTGCACTTTTGGTAATTAATCAAGGATCTAAATGATAGAGAGATCAAAGAGAACCACGGATAGGATAGTCACATGCAAGTGCTTCTGCCTTCCCTAGCTTGATACCTTTCAAACAATGTAAAAAAAAAGAAAAAAAAAAAAGAGGGAGAAGAAACAAAAAAAAACCCCAACCACCAAAACCTTAGATGCCTACCTGTCAGCATGACAGTACCTTGTTCTAGATATTTCTGCTCTTTGGCATCTGCACAACAGAACAGGAAAACACAGGTAAAACAGAGAACAGGTTTTGGTGCACATGAAGTTTGAGATGTCCGGAATTTTTCTGAGCCTGTTTGCTGCACTTCTCCCTTCAATCAGTGCCAATTTATATGTAAAAAATTGCATTGCAGTGAAACACCATGGAGGGAAGTACAATAATATATTCAGCAACTAGTGTGAGCAGACGGTAGAGGAACCGTATCACCAGTCTCAGGCAGACTTTTTGGGCTAGCATCTGATCTTGCTTGTGCAGAGTAGTACTTCGTTCTCCAAATAGTCCCATGGAAATCTGCTGAACTACTTACAAAGCTGTAATATTTGTGAGCAGCGCATCAGTTTCTGGCCCTTAGGTTTCATTCTTTTTAACTTGATGTGCCAGTTAAAAATCTTGTGGTGGCAGCTTGGATTTTATCACAAATGAACATCCTCGTAATAGCCTTTTAAAATGCATAGGGGAACTTTTCAGACATAAAGATCTTTTAAGTCAGAAGAACGGTGCAGCAGTGTACATATGGCCTATCTCATTGTATCCCGTAGAGCACTAATTGCCTGGGACATTTGCCTACCACAGAGTGCTTCTATGTGGCTTTCTCTCTGTGATTTATTTACTAAATGAAATAGAAACCGAAAGTTGAACGGGAACTGTGTAAGTTCAGAGCTTTTGCAACTCAGACAATTTTCAGGCCAGAAATAAACATAGGAGCCTAAATTTGGGAAGACGTTTTTAAAGTCTTGGCCCAATATTTCTAAGTGCTAGATAGTGAATACGTAGAACTGCTGTGTTTGCAGATGATTTCTCTGCCAAAACTGTTTGGAATTCAAGTCCTGCTTCTGCCCTAGAAATACTCTGCAGGTCTCTAAAGGGGAGCAGATCCATGAGACTAATGAGGATAAATTGGTTTTATTCATGTCCAAAATGTATTTATCTCCTTTGCTCCTGAATCTGGCAGAGGTTTTTCCCATCTGACAAGAAAATGTTGTGTGCCACAGGGCAGAAAATCCATGGAAAAACAGAAGTTGGGTATAGTTAGAACTGAACTGAATCATAACCAAAGCTTTTGGTCAGATTGGTCAATTAAAAAAAAAAAGTCTATATAGTTGTAAACCTTTCTTATTCTTGTTTTCAAAGTGAAACAAAAATGGAAAAAAAAAAACAACCCACAAAGCACTTCTGATGTTATTCTGCCACAACTAAAAGTAGGTGTGACTTAAACTCAAATTAAATTTGGATTTCCTGAGATTTCTAGCCAAATCTCATGGAGCTGGGAAGTCTGAATGGCAACGTCTGTATTAGCACTCAAAAGTCTGTCTTCTTCCTTCCAGACTGCCAAAGCATTAGGAATGCTGTCTTTGTCTTTACAGCCGTGTCTTGCTACCGTTACGCTGTGGAGTTTATCATCACTGGGGGATTAAAAAGAAGGATTTGCTGCCGTTTTCTCGACATCTTCCACATGAAAGGAATATGTGGCACTTTGTGTCTATCGATGCCCGTGTGATAAGAAAATTGGCAAATGTAGGTAGAGAATCAAGTTGCTTCCCCATGGGTAGAGGGAACTGTTAGCACTGGCTTACTTTTTTTTTTTCTTTTTTTAAAAATTCCTTCATGCCAACCCTTCAAAGAGAGGAATGAAGCCTGGTTTAATGGGTAACCAGTCATGCTATATTCTTAATTTATTAATATGTTTGATTAGAAATCTGCTATCATGAAAGTTCCAGCAGTTTACTAGCTTTGTAAAATATATTATAGGAACAACCATGGAAGTAATTGTATTTGTCTCTTATGAACTGATTTGTGTTACCATGCATATTTTGTAAGGCTCTTAAGAGTTTGAAAAAAACACAACAAACCCCACAAGGTTTGCTTGCTTGTACACTGTTCTGATAGCAACTGTATGTTGCAAAGGATGTCGGGTCATGGCATGAAAATCTGCATTAACCAAAGTACTTGACAGCTAATGGTATAAACTAGTCGACAATACCAAGGAGATGAGCCATCTGAGGCAGCCCCTTGCCCTTCCTTTAACTAGTGCATTTTTTTTCTTGGTGCAGACCTTGATTCCAAATAGCACATGTGCTGTCAATACAACAGAGACATTAATCACACTTAAGTATATATCTGAGCAATGTCCGTCACTGGAACCCAAGGCCTGGAGGAGAAGCTAGGGACTGCTATTAAAATCATCTTCCTGTGTCCTCAGTGGGACTGTTGTTTCACTGAGGTACACTTTACAGAAGTGCAGAAATTTTAAGATTCTTAAATTACTATTTTTTTTTGAGACATGAAAGAAAAATATTTTTGAGGAAGAAGGAATTGTATGTCCTCCCAAAGTATTTGGATGCAAAAGGGAGCCAAGATTAAATGACAACAGATCTGCCACTGCTCCGACAAGAAGCAAACCCACTTAAATCACAGATCACAAATGCTCACAAACAAACCTGACCTGTGTTTAAGTGGACTAACATTCCTTCTCCCATCTCCACCACTTTAAGATCACCTTGATCTTACAGTCTGTTCTTCAATAGAGATAAAAAAGAGATGGCCAAAGCAGTCTTGCTTTCAAAGTATCTCTACGGTGAAATTGTTTAGGCGCTGTCATAGACTGCTGCTTATAGCGTGTCTCCTGTGGTCATGTACAGGTCAGTGTTCAGTGATGCCTGCCTCTGTGTTTTGGAAAAAAAGAGTGACTTCACTTTGCAGGAATATATATGCTGTGTGTGTGATGAATTTGTGCCTTTTATAACTGTAGCATTTTCTCAAGTGCCTCTGTGGTGACTGTCTCCCTTGGTTTCCTTCTTAAGTTCCCTTTTCAATAGGCTCTGCAGATATTTTTATCTGACAGCTGTGAACTTTTTTTAACCTTAATTAGAAACAATAAATATTGTCATGTCACATTTACTGTTTGAGGCTTTTCTTTTGTGGAAGCCCCTTTTGGCTTGGTTGTGATGGTGAGTATTACTTGGTAACGCAACATTTTGCATTTCATACTGAAGCCAGTGAGGTATCTTCAGCTTTTCTTAGTAAAGAAAGCTCTGGAAAGCAGGAGAGGAGGATTTAAAAAAACAAAAACAAAAACCCAAAAAAAACCCCAAAAAACCCAAAACTGCCAAGAAGCAAAGACGACCCCACCCCTCAAAAAAAACATACACCAAAAAAATCAAAGCCAAAAAGACCGAACACTAAAAAAATCAAAGCACACTTGGTAATAATTCTTCCTCACATATAGATGGCCAACTGTCTTAGACTTAAGAATTAGCCTTTATTGCTGTGGGTGGATTTGGAGTGTCCCCATCATGAACATACCTCTCTCACAGCACCGTGTGTACCAGAACATGTATGGGCAGGGACTGAACATGGGCAGAAGCAGACCTTGTACCAAATACCATGTGGTGTAAAGATAAAAAAACCTGGATGAAGAGACAGACAAAAATCACTGGCTTAATTTCATCCAGCAGCTCAGTGTCAGTGCTGGATGGATAATGTAACCGAAGAACAAATTTGGTCTTGGGAAGGGACCTATGTTTCACAAAAATGTAGTCTATAAATGCTGGAAAAAGTGTAACCATCTGTGTGAAAAACGTGTTAAAAACATGCAGTATTCTTTGTATAGGCTTAACTTTCAGGATTACTTACAAATCATAAAGGAACACAAATACCATGATAGCAAATATCCTCAACTAATCCTTTGCATGCTCTGCAAAGCATCTGTCCCTTAAGAAATGCATCAGAGCCAGCACCGGATTTCACAGGCCCTCAAAGCAGCTCACAAATGGTTATGACTCTTAAACATTGCTGCCTTGGGTCAGATTTGAAGTTCCTCTTTAACCCTTTGTTCAGAGATACCCTGTGGCATTCCAGAGGAGGTACTGAAATGGAAGTAATATTTATTTATGTATTTATTTATTTATGTATTTACAAAGCTTTCCGTGTGCATATCAAAGAGGCTATGCCAGCCAGGAGGCAATTCATTATTTCCAGCAGTCCAGTGTACAGAAAATTAATTTGGACAGATTAGTACAGGAGAAATGCATTTGGTATAACATCTATAGAAGATACTAATACGATTTCCTGAGAAACCAATTAGCAATCCCACTCAGAGAGGACAGGATGTGTTCGCAAATTATTTGGCTACATCATACAAAACTCACTCAGTTCATGAGAACTGAGGATCATTTTTTCCTCACCAATCTACTCACCTGAAGCAAGTCCAGAAATGTTTGAGGGACTGATGAGTTTTGCCTTCCGTCTCAAGGCAGGGTAAGTTCCCCTTGGGCCTGTAGAGTTGCCTCAGAAAAAAAGCATCCGTGAATGAAAGGCAAAACTGGCCTCAGATTGTACAGAAAAAGATAGTTTGGCATCTCCTGGAAATGAAGGAAGGCTTTCTGTTTAGTTTAGACCAACGCATTAATGCCCAAGTTGTTGCCGTCTCGTTTGAGGAGCTTTGGTCAACAGGGCTGCAAAGACACAGCTCTTGTCTGTCCGCTCCTCTGCGTGGGGGTTCAGCCTGTACGGGACCGGGGGGGTCTGACGGACACGTCCTGCTCGCTCGCTCTCCCTGTAGGAGGATACTTAAATTGATGGGGTTTCTACCTTCAGTATCTCAGCTATGTGTTTCAAATACATGGGATTAACTCATAGCTAATGCATGTGTTTCACTTGTTCTGCAAAAACCTCAATAGCCAGGTTAGATGTTTTCAAACAGCGCATGATATTTACCCACCTAGAGAGCAATGCAGGAGCCAAAACACTGTTGCTCTGTGCCTTTCAGACATCCGAGGGCACGTTTCTACCTTCAGTATCTCAGCTATGTGTTTCAAATACATGGGATTAACTCATAGCTAATGCATGTGTTTCACTTGTTCTGCAAAAACCTCAATAGCCAGGTTAGATGTTTTCAAACAGCGCATGATATTTACCCACCTAGAGAGCAATGCAGGAGCCAAAACACTGTTGCTCTGTGCCTTTCAGACATCCGAGGGCACCTTGTCAGGCCTCC
>NW_009631611.1:42677-43547 GCF_000690535.1 Cariama cristata | reverse complement strand
CAGCCCTGCGGAGGTGGCACAGACCCTCCGAACTCCGAACTCGGCAGCTCCTGCCTCCCACCAGCTGCCGATGGCGGTCAGGTACTTAAATACCTCCTTGGGGTGTTCAGCTTCGGAGAAATGCAAACAGGGATAATGCAGGCCCTGTGAATCTAACGTGATTGAAGTTAATAAATTGCATGTTAATAGGTAGCTGCACGTGTAATTCATTAATACATAGCGGTCCTTTATGCAGGCAGGCTGTACGATGATTTCTTGGTCGTTGGAAAGAAAAACAAAGCCATGATATTCTAGTCAGAGTATTAGCGGTGTTTGCTAGAAAAGCCTTCAGTTAGCAGCTGAGCGCCAAGTTAAGCTGTAAAAAAAGTACACCTGAGTAAGAGGGTTTGTAAGTTGATTTTAGTTTGCATGATTTGTACAGTCAGTAGCAATAAGCTATTCTGAAGCTAGGCTAGAGAAGGCTCAAAAATGAATTTTAAATAGCTGTGATAAGCTGCGAAATACACACTAAGGGTTTTGTCCACTGGGTCTTTCACCCAGTGCCATGCTGGCTCATCCCAGTTTTCCATTCTTCCTGGCCTTGCTGAAAGAGGCAAACAAAGTTGGTTTGAGTTTTTATGTCCACTGTAGCTCAAAGTCAGTCTCACTCTCTGGTTTGACCAAATGGAGAGATACCTTTTCTCATTTAGAAGTAGAGGGTTCTTAGCCTTCAACCAGGGTTCGTTTTTTGCGATGTGCACAGAGAATTTTCTGTTGGCAATCTTTACAATCCCTCCTTAGCAGAACGGCCCTAACAAAATAATCAAATCCGTCCAGCTCCCTTTACTCTGACATCTACAGGATCTGTAGATTCCCTCTCCCCATCCCAGC
>NW_009631611.1:0-42646 GCF_000690535.1 Cariama cristata | reverse complement strand
CCCCGCCCCCCCCGCGCAGTGGTGGGGGGGGGGGGGGGGAAGCCTCATCCAAATCTAAGCCGTCGGTTCCTCTGACCTACAGCAGAAAGGGTCTGAGCAAACACAGGGCAGCCTTGCCTGCCCAAGGGCATGATGTCTTTGAATGCCAGCAGTAACTTGGGGGGGGTGTCTCATTGAGGGCCATTGCCCTGCGGCAGCAGAGACTCGTTGAAGAAGCGCTCGAGGAAGCGGTACCCATCAGAAACACCAGCCTTTGGCCGGTTGGGTTTGTCAAATGGCTCGGTTCGCTCCTGCATCACCGTCTAATGGGATTCAACACTGCACTCAAATATACTCTTATGCTTGGATGGGAAGGAGGGGCGAAAAGGAAGCGTATGAATAATGCGCTGAGGCATCCTCGTCAGCTCTCAGGCTGTTTGCTCCCAATTTGCATATGCTCCAAGTTGTAAGAAAACACTTTGCACAGCAGTGTAGCATTTAGCAGAAATTACATTATAATTTCAGATGTGGAAACTTCTATTCCAGGTCTGAGGCTGTGAGATGTCCCATTGGGCTGCGCAGTCGTTATCTTAAACAATTGAAATGCATGCTCGCACTTAATCAAAGTCAAGGGGAGATGTTACTCCAGCCTCCACTCACCAATTCAACCCAAAGTGGAGCAAGAATATTAAATGAAATTAGAAACAATGTTATTTCCCAATAATTTCTTTATGAGCTGGAGTTTGGCCAGAGTGTTTTTCAGAGGTTGCATACTTGAGCCAACACCTCTTTCTCTCTCTGTAAAGCAAACTTGCCCCCAAAGCAAGCCCCTTCTCCGAGGTGGGGAGTGTTCAGGTACATTTGGGATCCGTGCTCACACTTTTCTTCCAGCTCCCTCCTGCTGCCAAGCAGCCAAAAAGACTTCGGTGGCCCCTCAGAGGACCTCTTGCCATGCCGGCAGCTGCGGCAGCTGTTTCATTGCCTTGGTTTCTGCCAGGGACTGGCTCCTGCCGGGAAGCAGAGGCTGCAGGGATGGAGCCTGCCTTTGCTTCCTCCAGTGTGGGTGTCGGGGCTTGGAGATGGGTGAGAACTGGGGCTTGAAGCTGAGGACTTGCATCACTTTTTCCTTTAGTGTGTTTCCTTGCCAGAGTTTGATTTTTTTTTTGGGGGGGTACCCGACAGGAATGGTAAACACCAGTGCAGAAATACTCGCTGAGACCTTTCTGCAAATTCAAATGTTGAAGCTTCTGCCACATTTTTGTTTGTGAGGTGATGAAATACTGCTATGATGTCAGCCGGACGATGGCAGCCTTTATTTCAGCCTGGAGCCGGGCCGGCCACGCTTCAGCACAGCTGTCACCTACTGCCAGTAGTCCCCCCCCAAATGCTTTTGTAATTTGACTGGACACCCGGGATTTAACCAACATTTTGATGACAATGATGGTGCTCAGGCTATAATCCAAGGAGTTTTCAAGTGAATGGTCTGGCCATGAAAGTCCAAATGCCAACGCGAGCAGTAATTACAGCCTTTGCTTCATTTTCAACCCCATCATCTCAAGTGGAAGCTGTCTTGAGTGGCAGCGGAGGTCACAGTTACATTTCATAGAGGAAGAGTAACAGTGGGAAGATAGAGATGGCAAAGGACGTCTGTCTTCTAGCATCTTGTGCTTGGTAAGGTCATAGGCAGTGCAAACTCACAGCCCTGTCTGATCCATTCACGGTTATAGGCCGGCGCACATCACGTCTCCTGGGACTTGGGAAACATTTTTTCCCTGCTCTTTCTATGTATCCTAGGTTATACTGTCTCTGCTAGGTAAGATGAGGCCAAAAAAAACCTGAAGAGAGCAAGAAACAGGGAACAGAAACTGGGAAGCCAAGCGCTACAAGTAAAGAGCAGAACAGGAATTGTAACTGGAGCCTGAAGCATTGCCAAGGGCAGGAGCTGAGTGGGAAAAGAAAAAGTTACAGTTCACTAACAAAGAGTACATTTAAGTTCCTCTTCTGGATTTTCACCAAGACAAAATTTGCTTTCTCTGTATGTGCGTGGAAAGCAACTCTTGCAGGGAACATTTAGAAAGCAAAATTGTTTGTTTCCAACCGCTCTGTGGAAGAGAGACAGCCCAAAAGGAAGAGAACAGACTAAAATCATGTTCCACAGAAGAGGACTCTCTGGATTTGTCCATTTTTCTGTTTCTTGGTGCTGGTCCCTCGCCAGGGAAAGCCCATGCTGTCAGGCAGCAGAACCTGGTCAATGGGACGTGGGAACCGAGCGGTGGGAACCTGCATGTTACAGCCCATCGGACTGCACAAGGTTGGCACATCCCCCTGGGTGGTATTTTTATTCAAATACATAATGCTAATTTGTCCCGCTGGTCGGGGTATGTTTGATTCTAGGAAAAGAGATCAAGCATGAAACCAGGGGCTCGATCAAACGCGGACTGGAAAGGATTGCTGGTGAACGACTATGAAAGGGACCAAGGGCAGGCTGCAACCACCTGCTTGCCCAGAATGGATTTTGAGGCTGGAGGTGTCTTTAGCAACCCGGGTGAATCTGGGCAGCGAGGAGCGTGGCTGGAGGGACGTTGCCTGACCTGGGGGAGGTTCACACCCACCGCCCCAAAGCATGCAGCCCTTGCAACCCAGTGCTTCCTCCTCGTGATGGTGGCCCCTTCCCAGACCTCTCACATGGTGGGTTTCCAACCAGAAGGGTTTGGGTTGTCAGTTCCCACGCTGGGCATTTTGGAGGTTGCGTGATGGACAGGTGATGAGGGAAGGAAAGCATTCCTGGGCCGATGGTGCAAAAAAGCTATCTGGCAGCTCTCCTCCCGCATCTCCTGCCCGTCCTGTTTCAAGGTCCCCGTCCCCACGATGCTGGGTGATGGCAGGGGGCTGCAGCTGAGAGGAGTGGGGCAGAAAGGAGGTGGGAAGCATGAGAGTCTCACAGGAGTGTTTTTCCAAGCCTGGTGCCAATTTCTGTGGCCCTCAAAGGTGTTGAAAGGCTAATTATGTGACATGCTGTGAGGGGCTTGGGCACAGCTGCTGGGGTATCTGTAAGCAAAGCCAGCAATTTAATTAAAAAAGAGGCAGGTTCCCTCACATGCATCATCTCCACTTACTTATTTCGGACCGCGTGATCTACCTGCTCCGTGATGCTTATTTCACTGCTAGTATGGAGGATTAGTCTACTTTTTTTTTTCCTCTCTTTCCCCTCTGCTGCTCCTTCTGCCAGCGCTTGCTCTGATCTTCACTTTATTTCCAAGCATCAAACAGCAGCTTTTTCACCTGAGGCTTTCCCGTTTCCCTGGAAATTCACTTCCCACCCTGGTGCTGATGGACTTGGTGCGGACCTTGGCCTCTCCGGTCTCAACTCCTACTTTGAGAGGACGGAGCATCTCCCACCTCCGCGAAGGGGGTGCAGGGCTCTTCCTCCACCCGCCAAGGCGCCGAGCACCCTTGGTTAAGGAAGATAATGTCACCAAAGACTTTCCCATGCCACAGCCCGGGCCAGGACTGTGCTCGGTCCCTGGTAGAAAGAGGTGTTTCCACGGTGCTTCAGCCTCACGGTTTTAATAACAGCAGCAGCTCGCTTGGAGAGTTGTCAGTAGTGATAAACTCAGTCCCATTCTGTTTCAAAATTGGTTTAAGAAAGATGCCTGGCTGTTTAATATTTAAGCTAAATGTTTAATGTTTAAACAGGGAAATTGTTCTGATTGTCAGAAAGGGCATTAAAGCAGGATGGAAACTGGTCTATAATCTCTGACAAATGCTGCCCTTTCTCTGCAGCAGCGTGGTGCCTGGGAGCTGCAGGAGTTTCAGAAATGCCAATTTTAATCAATGTCTTTCATTTCATTTGCCGCTTACCAGTCCCACAGCAGCGAGACGTGCTTTTTCCCTGTGAAGCAGGAAATCTTGTACCTGGCCCCGTTTAACAGTTTGAGACTAGTACAGCTGAATTGACCCTGCACTTCAAAACCCAAACAAATTGCAGTAGAAATGTGCGAGGATAAGGTGAAAAACGAAGCTGGATGGTGTTGGCCCATGGGTGTATTCCGGATGATTTGGGGTCCCTTTTGCACATGCACCCAAAAGCTGTGAAATTCAGATGTCAAGTTTAAAGTCAGCAGAAAAACGAATGGCTGTAACTGTCACAAATACCTGTGTGGATCAATATTTTTGAACAGATACGGACAGTGTTTTTCAGGAGGTCGAAATATCCCCCTGGGGGAAGTGTGTAACAGGGCAGAACCATTTCACAAGGCTTCTCAGGAGCGAGCCCGGGCTCCCTCGCCGAGCCCTCGGGTGGGCGTTGCGGCTGTGCCAGGCTGCAGGCACGGGGCAGTCCTAGCGCAGGGATCCCTGCTCGCTAACGGCTGCGGAGAACATATTCAGGAGGGAGACAAACAGCAATTCATGTTAGTCACATCCCGCCCCCCTTAAAATATTCTTAAGGTGGATGCTAAACTGACCTGTCAGCTGACCTGTCAAAAATCCTTTAAACAAGCATTTAATACTACAGTTTAGTGTGTTCAAAACCCAGCATTGCTGCTTCCTACTGAGACTGTTCTCTCCTCTCCAGTGAGGGTAATTTGAAGTGCATGTGTAAGTTCAAGACAGATGGGAAAGCTGAAGCTGAAAATGTAGATAGTCTTCTTATAAATAATCTGTTCAGGCTTTTTTTCCTCCCAGAGAAACTGGTAGTGGCTGGCTGATCCTCACACAGAATGGCTGCAAACAGTGAAAAAACATAGCTCAGGAGACAGGTTCTGTCCGTACAACCTCTTCTGTGCGGTGCTTAGCACAGGCACCGTGAGCACCTGCTCACATCTGATGGCCGCCTGAAGTCCCCCTTCCCTCTAGAAACAGCTTTTGGTTTGGAGCCCACCAGCACCCAGGCTGAGACTGGCCTGCACTTACAGCGTCAATAAGGGGTTTGTACAAAAAAAGTGAGAGGACGTACAACTGCGGTTGAAACAGAGGCCAGGAACGAAGTCGACTTGGGTAGGCAGGTATTTCTGTTGGGGTGTACATGTGGATCACATCGAGCAGAGCAAGGGGTTGGTGGCGGCTGCATGTGGTGGCCCTAGTGATTTAACACGCTAGAGAAACACCGCCTTCCACAAACTCACAAAAATGACGCGAGAAAGAATCAGCAGAAAAGTTTATAGAAGAGCTCCTCTTATCAAGGTTTCAGGACTATTCAAAGGCACATTTCACCCATGTTGAATGACAGTTGAGTTCATGGACACATACAATGCTCACATTTCATGGCAAAAAAGACCACATAATGATGGTACGTTGTGAAACATATATTCCGGACTTCAGTTCAACACTAAAGTGATTATTTTAAATGTATCATGTACATAATAAGAGCAGAACAGGCAGATGCACCCAATTACTGTAATTTACAAGGCAGTAATTCAGGCCCCAAATATATTTCTCCTTCTTGGACGAAGGCGGTACAGATTACGAGCAAAACGAGGGGCAGCGAATTGACAGGGAGCCAGGAAGCTGCTGCCGTTTGGAAAATAACAGCCAGCACCTGCTGCAAGTCGGAGGGGCTTTAACTTTCCTAATTCATTTCACTCCATTTTAACGGTAAACGGCTGGGTGGGATGGGATGCTCTTGGGCCAGGAAGTAACCGAGAGCCGCGCCGTGGCCGTGCCGCACCGACGCAGGCACCCTGCAGAACAGCTAAGTGCAGATGTTTGCTCGGTAGCGGGCAGAATAAAGTCCACTCGCGGTTCCTCTCTCATCATTTAGTGAGCTGCTTCGTGCTAATTACCTCTTTTCATCCAGCTTGTGGTTAAGTTTCATGTTGTGATGATTAATAATTAATCAAACACATTTGAAAATTAATTTGGCAATTCTACGTCTGATTGGCATGCTAATCTCTTCTGTGCAGCAGAGATGTTATGGGAATAACCTCGGATATTCTGAGCTGCTAACTGAGGTGAATACATAAGGGCATTTATTATCTCATGTGGTAAAAGATAAAGCGGCAAGTGGAAATGAATGCATTCTCCAAGGCCTCTTTGCCTTTTGGGAAAGGTGTGATCTGCATTTTGCCTTGCCTGTATCAGGAATATACCATCGATATTATCATGTCCAATCAAAACAAATGGACAAGGAAAAGGCAATTTTGAAAAACGCCCCCACAGTTGATTTATTTCTGTTTAGTTGGTAGCAATTCCAGTAGATCTGATGCATTAATTATGGTACTAAAAAGAAAAATCACAAGGAAAACAACTTTTGCCCTTTCTAGCTGCCCATGCCACTTCCCTCCAAAAATAACACTCATCTGGTAAAAGGGAAGAAGAGGGAGTACGCAGCTTCCACTGGATGTGTGCTTCCCACTAGTTTCGAATTAGGAGTCCCTTTTTATAGGCAAACAGCCCGGCAGCGGCCACAGAGGCGAAACAGGCGGTAGAGCTAAGCAGGCACAGCAGTCCTGGCACGGACGGCAGGTTCCTCTCCCAGAAGGTGGTGGTGAACGGTCGGGCTGGGACATCCTGGGGGAGAGAGGAGATGGTACCACCACAGCATCTCCTTCCCTGCGTGAGCGGGGAGGCAGCAAACGTCCCTCACTAGGCTGGGGAGATCACAGGTTTTTCCCTGAGGACCAGACCCCCGGGGGAAGGAGGGTCATGGCTGTGAAACACGTGTTTTCTGTCATCCTGAACAGCCACGGGACAGTGAAGGTGGAGTTACTTGTGACTGGAAGGAGGTTATATTTGGCTTAAAACCATGGCCTGGGACTGGGCAGAACTAGCTTGATTTCCTGCGTTTTGCCGTCCCCCAGGCTCCGAGATCTTTGTCCCTAGCTCTTGACCACCCACCCCTCAGACAGGGGTAATAATATTCCTCAGATGAGTCAAAAAAATGAATACCATCAGCATGTGAGGTAAGCAAAACCTCACCCAGGGGCAGCCCCCACAGGAATCACCGAAGCAGGGACCGCAGTCTGACTGAGAGCTGCGCGCCTGACCGGGTGACAACGAGAACGTCTGGCTTACCTTTGACTCTGGCTCTGGCATCCAAATGTCTTTCTCTGAGATCCTCCCCATATTATGCAATATCTAGAAGAAAAAATTATTTGTACCACGTGAGAAAAAAATTAAAACCCATGCTACTTTCAGTTTTGGAAAAGCAGAGCAAGTCAGAGCAAGGTGACATTGATAAAAGGCCTAACTATGACTAGCTGAAAGTGCTTTGAACCAGAAAATGTATAGTGATTTCTCTGTCTACATCAGCAAAGACAGGAGGAGGAGGAGGCAGTTTTGGTAGCTGGTGTAAATATATGACAGCTCGTCATCAAACGGTCGTGTGCCTAACCAGTGTTTTAAGGATAAAAGGACAGTTTCAGAGAGTCATTTGTAAAAAGCAGGACTTCGCTCAGAAATCCACAGGAACTACAGCTTCTCCGGGTAAGTTTATTTTCAATTTTTTTCTGAGTAGGATTAAAAATGCTTTTTTACATGACAGTTTGAGAAATAGCAAGATCAGGACACAGAGCCTGTTAGGAGTGATGCTGTTTGCATCCCAACTGGAAAGAGGAGAGATACAACTCTGGGGCTTTCCAAGCATACAGTTAGGAAGTTCTCTCTTGGCTATTCAGGCAGTACAAAGCTCTTCAAGGATTTTTCTTGAGAAAAAACTGATTGTAGGTTCTCAGGGGCAAACGAATGTCTCCAGAAGAGACAGCTCACCATCTTTGTAACAACTGCTTACAGGCATGGAGAAAAGAGAAATTAGGTGACTTGAAGCAGAGCAAGTAATGAGGATTTTAAGGCAAATATGCTGCTCTGTCAAACGGAAGCAAAGGGCTGATTTTCCCTTAAATAACAACTCCGTGGCTCTGCCATACACCAGTTGTAATTGTAACACACACCCTTTAATGGATTTTGTCCCTCTCTCCAGACTGTTGTAACGGGATTTCACTGTGACCGGGAACCCAGCCCAACACGTGTCATTCTGAGGAGATTCAGACATTATCACGGCCACCCATTATGAATTCGTAAAGCTGAGCTAAGGGTACTCTCTTGTAAAAGGCGAAGCAGAAGGGATAGATCAAAAATGACAACAATGCTCAGATTCCCAGATTGCTGCATAGGAAATAGCTGTGAGCATTTGTAATGACTTAAATTACTTTTAAAAGATACAGTGATTAATTCGTTAGAAATTGTGGTAGTATATCTAAGGACAGCATCAAGTTGGAGGGTTTTTCCTCTCGACACGAGGTATATGGCATGAGCTTCGTTCTACATCTCCAGTGCAGCAGCACACTGCATAATACTCAGATTCAGGTGAGATTCTTGGCTTCACTTTATTCAATAACAAACTGAGTAAAGTTGAAAAAAAAAAAAAAAAGGCTTTGGTTCACATCCTTTTCTGGGATTGCCTCCATTCAATTCTAGGAGCCCCTGCACAATTACAGGGTGTGATGTACGAAATCAGACCCTCTCAGCTGTACTTAATCCTTTTTAGCCTTTTAATAGAGATGTTAAACCCAAACCAATGTCTGTACCTCTCTGGCTGCTCTCTCTCCTGCCTGTACAGCCCCCTCCATGTATCCACTCCATTGGGTAGCCGTCTCCGTGCCAGCAAAGTAGATTCTGTCAATGGGCTGGCGAATGATCCTTCAAAACAAATGGCGAATGTCAGATGACAAGTAACAAGGAGGCGATGATCCTTCTAAAAACAATTTACGGGCTTTGATGGAGCACTCAACTTCAGCTCTCCAGAATTCCTGCAGATCTGGGCTGGGAAGCACGGTGCAACAAGCCGTCCCCGCAGGACCACCTACTTGCTTTTGCACACAAAAATCAAGATCTGAGAGAGAGAAAAAAATCTAAGGCATAAATCAGTGTGCCCAGCTTCTGTGCAAAATAATACGAGCCTTATTTTAGTGCTGGGATAAGGAATAATCCTAACAGCCTCCAGAAATGCAGTGCAGCTGATAGATTTATGTCTTCTGCAGGGCAGCTTTATTGTTATCCTGCCATTACAATGGGATGTGAGTGATGTTTTTGCAGTGAGGGGTCACTAATACCAGCTTCTATTTGGAGGCTGGACTTGCCTGGCCGCAAGTCCTGCCAAAAGGGGCCAGCAGCTGAAGGCCTCAGCATTCAGGGAGTTGCATTCACCCCATAGCATCATGTAAGCCAGCCCCTCAGCTGTGCAAAGCTGCACAAGCATCCCAGTCAACCCAGCCATAGGTAATGAGTTCCCCTTCCCATAGGAAAGCTCAAAGGGCTCCCATTTAACCCCGGATTAGGTTTTCCCTGTCTGCCTGACACCAGCTTCCCCAGGTCAGAGGCCTCACCCATCACTACCCAACTGTTCAGATAAATTACAACAGAAGAGTCTGTGCACGAGATGACTTCTTCCCACATGCATCTTGGCCCAGAGGCAGGGTGTAACTCCGTGATGCACGTGCTAAGGAGCTCACGCTGTGGGGTGCTACGTGGTTTGTCTGGTCTTTTGCAATGGATACAAGATTTGTCTGGTTGTTCCTATTACATGCTGAACTGCGCGTTCCACACACTTTTCAGTGATATACCTAGTATTAATCAGTATTATCTAACATGTTCTTTTAGGAATACAGCAATTCTGCTTGGGGAGGGCATGGGAGGCTTTGCTGGGTGGGAGGAGTGAATGAGTTTTCATGTAAGGGTTTTGTGTCTTCCCCTCGTGATGGGACTCAATGGGCTTCACCAGAACCTGATCCTCCACCTACAGAGTCAGTGGAGACTCTTCATCTGTTCAAGATGTGTGCCCTGAAGGTCTTAGAAAGCATTAAAGGGATGTATTGCAAATACTATGTAGCAGCAAATACTGCAAGTAACCCAGTGGGGAAAGGTTTTGTGGCTCTAGCGGGTCCCTTTGTGACTATGTTTTCTTTCCTTGAAGGTCACGAGAGAAACGCTGCTCTTATTAAAGCCAATACCAAGATCTTTGTTAGCTGGGGAGTGGGGGAGCAGAAAGGGGTTGGAGTTCCCCCAATATGCTACATATCCTGTAAGTTTGTCGCACAGGGTATATCATTGTACACAAGCTAAGCAATGTAAATTAGAAAGCAAAGCATTCTCTGTTTTACCTTCCGTAAGAATACATTATGCCTGGTGGGAAGTAGGCTGTGTAACAACCCCCTGAATATTGCTCCATGGACCAGTTCTTCTCTTCATAATGCACAGGCTGTAGGTATTAGCAAACATTAGAGAGTGAAACATTGGCAGAGAAATTGGAAATAAAAAACAAATTTCCTTTGAAGAGGGAAGAAACAGGCTAAGGATACCTGTCGAAGGAGTGCCGTGTATCTGGCTAATGCTATCCACTGCACAAAACAGATCTTCGCATTTTTACAGAAGCACTAGCCTCCCATGGGGAAACGACAGGATAAATTAAACCATGCACTGCCTTCTCTTTTCTTGTAAAGAGTGAGACTGGCAGCTCTTTTTTTCCTATACTAGATGCTGCTGCCCGCTCCTTGGGAGTACAGATTGTATGGCACAACAAGCAATTTTAGGTACGCATTTTAGGTACCAGGAATTTTGGCTTCATCGTCCAAAACAGAGGAACAACAATACTCTACAACAGAAGTGAAAAGAGGCATTCATTTCTTACATGTAAAGCCTCTTCCATCCCCATTGCCTTGGCATATGCCTCACAGATCTTCTTCTTCCTACATGAAAACAAAATCAGAGTCAGAAAATTAAAAAAAGGGGCAAAAACCTCTCAGCTATTGCTGCTCTTATAAAAAAAAAAATCACATTTATTGCAATACATTGGAAAGAAAGTTTGGTTTAGCTTTGGGTTTAAGTCTGATTTCAAGTTCTTAACATACATATTTCAAATGCTGATGCCTAAATGTGACATTCAAAATGGACTCATGGAATGGGAAATGAAGGTTGATTTTGGCAACGGGCTCTAAAAAAATAAATCTTTGTACAGTTATTTTAGGATGCAGAGTCAATTCATTCTCATGTTCACTGGTGTAAGACCAGAAGAGAAGCAATATAAATCAATGAAATCCCTACAGATTTACTACAGCAGAGAACAAAATATGAGCTGGAGAATACTACTCACATTCCTAAGCAGAACTCCTCTTTCACTTGCACGTATACCAAAAATCACTTTTAGAAAGTGTTTGTTCATTTCACAGACTAATGGAGAAACCATACTGCTGTAAACATGGGGGTTTAAAAATTCTATCACCCAGTCTGAACGTGAAGGACACCCAAAGCTACGCATGCCAGCGTATCCCTGGGGTGAAGCAGCATTCAGTGCGGACGCGGTCTGGGAACGTCTTTGGAAAAATCTTCTCAGTTCAGACAGAGACACAGAGCTGATAAGTCATAACATGGAAGAGTGGGCAGGACTCGGAAACTCAGAAATATCCACAACTGGATGGATATTAGCATTAGCGTCTTGGCCTGTTTATCCTAAAAGCTCAATTTTTGCCCCAATTTCCAGTATTGGTAGTTGCACTGAGCATGTGTATACGTGCATATGCATACACGTATTCACACACATTCCTGTGGGGAAGTATCCCAGAGAACTGACTGATTTCTGAAATATTTACAGTTTCTGCACTCTTACCTCGCTTCCTTACTGAGGTGGGCCAGTTTAACAGCCTTTCTGGTAAGGATGAAACTGAAAAGGAAAATATGGCAAATAAATATCATGCAGTGTCAGCACCCCAGTTGATTCGCAAGCTCTTGCTTGAAATGACTCTGTAAAAAAGAAGGGCAAAGCACTTTACCAGTAGGTAATGGGCTTGACATTTTTTCATCATACCTCATTGTTCAATAATTATAGGTCACACAGGTGAAAAGGCCTGTGCAGGGTACCCTAGGGAATTAATTGAAAGGGAGAGCATGCATTCCCGGGGGCAGGCACAGAGGACTGACTGCCTGGCAGCTACCAGATGAGAAAGCTCTGGATTGCAAGTGTGTTTTCAAAGCTGCCAGCACTGGCCCTGTTGTTTTCTGTGGGAATGAACTCTCTATTCCCACTGAATGAGGAGAGCAAAGTTATATCCAAAGTGGGCAGAGAGACACCAGTGTCCAGCAAACTAGCCTGCACTGCCTACCCTCTTATACCTAGGTCTTATCCAGAAGGACTGAGACCCTGAGATTTCTTGAGCTTTTGAAGGCTCGCAGACAGCTGGCCAGACCACTGCCCGTGTCATTTGGTGTTAACAAGCGACGGGAGCCTGCTGCTCTGACAAGCACTGCAGTGTGTCATGGACCAGTCCTGTAAGAACTGGGATTAATATTTATTCAGCTTGAAGAAAACAGATTTGGTGATTAGTTCATCTGACCTTAGTGGAGATAGCCGGGGGATGAAGTATGTTCCTGAACTCTTTCAGATAGTTCCATAAATCCACAAGGAGAAAGCAGGAAACTGCTTGCCATATGGGGTGTGGAGGAGGTTTATTGCTCTCAGGTCATGAAAGTTTTTAAGCCTTGAACATGCCCGTAAACATGTACAGTTCCCTAGAAGTGGCAAGCTTTCCTTGCCAGATACTCAAGGAGTAGTTGTCTGACATTTATATTGGCTTTTTTTTTGGCAGCCTCACCTCAGATTACAGTGGGAACGTTTGTAAAGATTGCTTGTTCAAATTGCCTTAACCTATTTCAAAAGCCAGTCAATGCTGTTATGTATTTTCCCATTTGTTTGTCCAAACGACAACTTTTTTACTCAGCAGTTTCTTCAGAAACCCGATTTCTTCACTGCACAGCTGCTGCCCTGCTCAACCACCAGCTGATGTTCGTTGTCCTGCCTCAGGACGGGGAAGGGAGGCAAATGAGGATTTCTTGGACAAACGCATTTTCATTTTGGCCCAGACGCTGAATACAAGGCCGAATATAGGCTCACAGAGGCCAACATAAGCTGAATACAGGCTCACAAAGCTAGGGAAGAAAAGGGATTTATTTCTAAATCTACTCCACAGCAAAAAAACATTAACTGAATGCTTAAAATGAACTGCAGCTGAATTTAGCAACTCCTTCCCAAACAGCTCCTTTGTATTAGGTTATTTGTAGCAGAAGCTTCACCTAAAAGCTTATACGGACTAGAGGCAGAAGAGGCTTGCCAGAAGTGCTCTCCTCCATCTATAAAGACTGTGGGAGTGGGAATCACTGATGTAGCCTGGCCATTTCCCCTCTTCCTCCTCCTCCCACTCCTTCGTACAAAAAGATATACACATCTGTAAGTATGGGCTAAAAGCTCTTAACCCCATAATGGCAGGGAAAGATCCATCAGGTTTTGTGTCATCCATGGTTATTCCAATTGGAGACTCTTCATCCTCAATGATTAAGGAACCACAATAACCTAAGGGGGCAAAAGAAAACAAAATGATTGAAGAGAAACTTGTTGATGATCATTGGTTCTGATAGTAATGAGCAAGGAAAATTATCCATAAAAGGAACTGTACAGTAATTCCTTCGTCACCAGTAACACCTACATGTCTGAAGTGTTTTTGTAACAATCTCTCTCCTTCTTCCCTCTGGGAAAATTTGTACACAGATTTATAAAAGCCGTATTTAAATTCTGTTATTACTTGGCAAGGTTTCGGGAATGCTTCCCAGGGAAACATTGCTTGTTCTGTCAGTCCTCCCTCCTCAGCTAGCAACAATGAGTTTCGGGATCCTATTTGGGTCTGGACTCATCTCTGCGACAAGGCGTGCACCCAAGCTTGGAGGAAAAGCTCTCCTTTACCTTTCATTTTTCTGAACGTTTGGTTTTGGGGTTTTGCACATTTAACCCCCCCTTGGATTTATTCCCTGATAGACAGCAGAGCTTCAAAATTCACGTAGCACAGGGCTCCCAAGCCCTTCACTTTCCCCACATACCCTTCCTCTCCCAGAAGGCTTCCTTGTAGTACACCATGCATTTTATGACACACCCCATAGGCAAACGCTGAATTAACTGGTTTCTCTTTGGTGGCAGTTCTGGTTTGTAATGAATCTTCGTTGTCAGGATTGGAGGGATGGCACTGATCACATACTTGCCCTGAAAAGTAAAACACAGTCAGTACAGGCAAGGCGCTGCCTCTCATGGAGCTCACCCTGCAGTACACGTTTGAAAGAAGCTCTTAGTTGTTAATGGCTTTCCCACAGCTGACTCTGCCACTTTGCTTTCCCACACAGGTATTTCCAGGTGGCCAAAATAATTCTGCCATTGCATAAAAAGGAGCTGGGAAAAACATGCTGCTTTGTGGTTAGATGATTCTTGACAGCTTTCCAGATGCTACAGGACCAGAGTTGAAACTTGGCTGGAGACAGGTGGGGAAATGGGACAAGACAGATCTTATGGCATAGGTAAAACTGCCTTTTATCAACCTCAAGAAAATACGACCCACATTTGTCCAAATTATAAACTGTTAAAAAAAAAAAAATCCCTTTTGTGCATATTCACAGCATGTTACTTCAGGACAAGCAACACTGATGGTGTTTTCAGCTTTCCTGAACACGCTCCATCCCTCTCGCAGGTCTTGTGTCTGGCCGGAGTGACGAAGGATGCTCTTCTTCAGGGCTCAGGGTGACACTGCATCACAACAGATGCTGCTGCCCCTCGGTGCTCTCATACCAGTGGGGCTACCAAGTGCAAGAAACCTGTCTCCTCCAACTTGGCTGTCACTCAGCCAGCATGGAGGGAGAAGCCAGTGATTTAACTCTGGGGTTTAAAAATCCCTGGGGGAGAAAGAGAGTCCCTCCTCCAGGAAATCTTTAGATCGGCTTCTCTGCCAAACAGCCCCTTCCCTTTCTGCTAGGTTTCTCTAAACATCCTCCAACCAGTGCCACCGGTGAGACGGGGGTCCTGCAGACCAGGACGGTCCTGCACAAACCCCTGCGGCAGGCTGGGCTCTGCGTGCAGCAGGGAGATGCCACTCCACGGGTGCCACTGCGGGTAATCGTGCACTGACAGAGCATTTCACAGCACTGCTGCACAGAGGCAAAATTTTACTAAAGGTGTTTGAAATGTCTTTTTTTTTGTTCTTCAAAATGGAAACTTAGATACAAACAGGAATGTTATTTTTTTCCTTTCTTTGGAATGGTCTCGATGCAGAACTAAAATGTAAAAATATATAATCACAGAAAGCGGTAAGGCAGAAAAGGCAGAGTTATGACAGAAACTAACTAGCAGAACACCAAGAAGAGGCCCAGTCATAAGTAAATCCCAAAAGCAGGTTTCACAGAGTGTCAGCGTAGTCTGAGAAATAGACACACACCAAAGGGTACTTACTGATTACATCTGGCTAAGAGCTACAGCAGATGTATTACCCCACTAAATGCATACTCTACTTTTATTCTGATCAAATTACCTCATATATCTCATGGTTTAGAGTCTCCACAATGACATTATCACCTGTCTGATCAATACGGACCACAGGTCTCTCCAGTTTAACTCTGCCTTTGAGGCGTTCCATTATTTTCTCCGATATCTGACCAGAACCACCTTTAAACTTCCTCTCCTAAAAAAACAAACAGAAAAGAAACACAAACAAAAAATCACCAGCATTAATTACAATGACATTGAATATGACTTCTACTCATCACCAAGAAACTCCAGGCCAAATTTGCAAGTCCTAAGGGGCCCAGGCTTTCAGAAGAGTGAAAGGATAATCCAAGCCTCAGCAGGGATTGCTGCCTAAACCACTTTTGCAATGGCTTCCTCAATTAGCTGGCTTAAAGACTCTTCAAGCCTAGCAAACAAACACATATAATGCAAGTATTCTAGCTAGTATAAACATATCACTTCATTAAAAAAGAGGTTTTGGAGTATTTTACCCATCACTGTGCTAGCGAAACCCTCATGTGTGACAAAGACACCAACTTGCATCTGTACAGAGAAAACCTGCACCAGCCCAGAAGCAAGGCAGATCTTTAACTGGGTCTGGCCTCCAGCGCAGCAGGCAATGAGCTTTATCTGTCCCTAGGAAGACACAAAGACATCGCCGTCTGGAAAAAAGCACAATCTGTGACACATATTTCCGTGCAATGTCTGCACAGAGACTCAGGGGGAGAACTAACCCCCTTTTATCTACCAGTCACTAGCGTTACATGAAGCAGCTCACTTTTACATATAAGATGCTGGTACTGTCAAGCAGGAAAGAATCCACAAAGTCTTCTGCTGAAAGACTGAAATGGCTGCCTGAAGGAGTTTTAGAAGACTCGTCATAGCCACTAAGTCAGAAACCCTTAGCATTTTTGCTCAACTGACTTTGATTGGGGTGAGGGGAGAGGGAAGGATGGTAGAAAACAAGACAGCTTGCCCCATCCAGGCACAAAGAAAAGGAAATGCTCTTCCCAGGCTAGCTTTCCCCTCTCCACATGTCTTCTTTAGCTACTAGTATCTTGGGATTAATTTTAGTTTTAATTCCTGTTGCAACATCTAGCAGTCGCTGACATGGGACAGGAAATGTGGCTGAGGGGCTCCTGAGGAGGAAGGCTCTTAGGTCTTGCTCCTGCCTCAGGGCAGCATTAGCTCTACATCCATCCTTCCTGACATGTGGTTGTGTATTCTTACCCCAACGGACAGATGTTGATGGAGACTTCACATTTCTCCAGGCAACTTCTCTTAATGTCTCCCTATCCTGACACACTTGGAAGGGTAAGGTATTGTCTCCATTTTTGCTGTTGGTAGCTCAAGTCTGAAATGCTGCGTGTGCTTTCTGAGGCTGTGTTAACTGAGGTAGGAAGCTAGTAAAGGGTGCCGACATACCACCCCCAAATTACTTTGAAAGCTCCCTCTCTCCTTTTCTGAAACTTTATCCAGAACAATCACATGAAAACCCCAATGTTCTGCAGACAACCGGGCACCTGCCACAACCAAGGCAAGAAACAGTCTGAAGTAGCTCATAAAACATGCTGCCACGTGAGCTGTCCCAAGAAGGAAGGGCCTTTTGCTTTCTACTTCCAACTCTTGTCATTAGAGGCTTCAACATCAAAAAAAAATATTTTATTCTGAAGTACACTTGCTTTGAACTCTTGAAACATTCAAATGTGCTAAGTAACCCTTAGAAAATGAATTGGCAAAAGAGCAACAAAACAGTAACAAAAGGATTGTGAATGTAGGAAAAAACAATTGATTAAATTGTCCCAATTTATCCCAAAGCCTAACTAATAAAACTCCTCATCGTACAGAGTTAGCCAAGAGGGCTGTTCCACCCTATGAGTGCACAACTGTCGCCAGTGCCACATGCACTTGGTGTTTCGTCCTCTTTTCGTTAATTGCAGGGCTTTGACAGCTACAACACTCTACTTCCTTTTTACTGTTTCAAGAGAGGAGGAAGAATATGAGATATTTTGTACCTGACCCCCATTGGTGATGGAGAAAATCCTGGCTGTGCCTCCACACTGCCTCACGTACCACAGGAACCAGAGAGCGGAGACTTCATGAGGCTCAGACGTGACATTGACGTTCACAAAGAAGGTGGCAAATTCTTTAGCAGCTCTGCATGAGACACAGGAGCAGAAACAGGCAGTGAGTAAATGTGACTTCCTGACTGCTTTCAGGATTTTCATTGTTATTCCCAATAAGGACTGCTTTCCCAAAGTCAGAAAAGCCAAGACAATTTATATCTGTCTCATTTTTTAGTTTGTAGCAAGACTGTTTCAATGGGTTCACACCAGCACCTCCCTCCTTCCCAAAGCATTTACCCATTCAGTTTGAAATCCCACTGATTTCACCTTAGTCATTTCTTTAGTTTCCCAGCTGCTATTCCTTTCATCAGAACAAATATTTTTCTCAAGTGGAGAATGCATTTGGTAACCAGTTAGTGAAACTCTTCTGCATTCCTCCTCCATGGAGAGTTCATCAGGCACATCATTTCCAAGGTCTGATGGGTCCCAAGGGACTCAACTAGCCACACGGCCAAGACATTCCCCATCTACCATGTAACACCGCTGCACAAACCTTTTGTGAAAGCAAGAATCAGACATGGTAAATAACCCAGAGAAACCAAATTGGCAATTATTGCCATAGATGTAAGGAGAGGGACAGCTGTCTACCACAGTAAGTCCTCTGAACGTAAACAGTTACAGCGGGAGGAAACGAGGACCCGGCTATTCACATTTCTTTCATTTGTGGGTACAGATTGCTAAGAGAACTGCGATCATTTTGCAGAGAAGGTGAAAGGTCTTTGACTTGGTTGAAGTTTCATAAAACAGCACAAATTTATAATCATCTGCTAAAGGAAGGAACGTTGCAAGTTATCTGGGCTAAAATATCTAACTTATAAACTTTTATAACCTCATTTCCCTGGGTATCAAGTCCAATCACCTCTACTTCATTAGCCAAGACATGAAAACATCCTGCATGCAAGAACACTCTGCCACAATCCTGAAAGCACCAAGACACTAAACAGTTGTAGCAGGTTCAGGCCTGAGAAATGTAAAGAGGGTCTCCAGGATCAGTAGATGCTGATCTGTGACACATGACAAACAAATCTTCTTTTATAATCTTGACCCAATTCATACAGAAAATGTTGCAGAAGAGCTTTTCTATTTAGGGCACTATGTTTTTTAACTATATGTAGAAAAATCTGGTTTGGCTTGAAGATCTAAAATGGCTTTTTAGTGAGTTTTTGAACCTGTTTCAGCTGAGCACATCCATTAAAACTGGAGTACCACGAAACCATTGGCAGTAGAAGCAGTCTTGCCGAGAAGCGTGTTACAGGAGAGATCACTATAAACTCAGTTCTGCTTTTACTCCACCGGCTCCCTGACCAAGAGGAACAATAAAAACTAGAAAAGGAAGAGCCAGTGCACTTGCAACAGAAAGAGTAGTTCAAAGTAACCAAGTTTGCAGGCAAATGGCTCATAAAACTGATTGCAAAGAAAACTACAACGCCACAGAGAGCAAGAGGAAGTCCAAACGGCCATACCTTGTATCACATGGAGCTGGAGCAAGGTTTAAGCCAGCAAAATAAATTTCAAATGGAAAGTTTTGGTCAGGAAGCTGCAGGCACAGTGCTAAACCACAGTCAGAATGAAAAGGCAAAAAGAGCACAGCCGCCCAGATAAAAGATGCTGAATACAAGGGAGGAGAGCGTTACAGAATAGTGCAGGGGCTGGCACAGCAAGCAGAAACACAAGTGCCCATATGAGCACGCTTCTCTTTGCCTTATAAAAAGAATTAATTAAAAAAGGAAAGGAAGCAAAGCGTATTTCCAGTTGTTGTCACCTCATACTGAATGTTGTTCCTTTTTTTATCGGTACAGTGTGGTTTGTCATAGACATATAAAACACATTGGCCTTTCTCTAGGTGATACAATACCTCGGGCCCTCTCCCTGCAACTAGGGTTGATGCTGTCTTGGACCTGCGACTCACAAAGAAGGAAGACCTGTCGGATGATGCAAAGGTGAATGGCAACCTTGGCTGCAGTGGCCATGAGATGTGGAGTTTAAGATCCTGAGAGGAGTAAAACAAACAGCAGAATTGCAACCCTGGATTTTGGAAGAGCAGATTTAATCCTCACCAAGGACCTGCTTGGCAGCAGCTCATGGGAAACTACCCTGTAGGGCAAAGAGGCCCAGAAGACCTGGCTGGCATTCAAGGACAGCTTCCCAGGAGCAGAGAGACGGTGCACCGCAATGGGCAGAGCTGAGCCAGCCCAGCAACAGGCTCACTGGGATGGACAGGGAGCTCCCTGGGACTGGGCTCAGGCACAAACCAGCCAGGGAGGTGAAAGGCAACAAGAAAGGTTGCCTCAGCTGCCTTGTTTCCCTTCAAGGCTTTCGGAGGCACTACTGGTGAAACAAGGAGCAGCACTTGAACTTCTCCAGAGTTTCCAGAGCCAAGAGCTGCTCACTTCCCTCTCCTCGAGTCTCGTGCTGCCCCGTCCATTGAGCAACCACTGGAAAGCAGGTGCCCTCCGGCACGGCATGCTGCTCTCCCATGTGCCAGCCGGGGTTACACGCGATGCAGCTCACCCAGTAAAAGCAGACACATGATAACTGCGCAGGGGAGGACATAGCCACTAGTCAGAGGACATCACTCCTCAGCTCCTAGCCTGCCATAGGGCTGGGGAAGCCCCCTCACCTCCTTCTGCCTCCGTTTCTGTGTCTGCAAGTGACTTTTATTCATGCCCACAAAGTGGAGTCTTATTTACATGTTGCTTTTCCACAACACCAAGGCACACGCTCTCCAACTGAGTGAAGTGAAAGCACGGTGGGAAGAGCCCACGCTGTCACTGTGCGCATGGGCTTGCTGAGACAAACCCCAGGTTACCCCAGCACCTTGAATCCCACCTGCCAGCCAACCCAAGCTCTGCCGTACCACCTTATCCTCCACAGGCCCTCACCCACCGCCTGACAACAGCCTCATCTCAAACACCTCCTGCTCTCTCACCGCCTGTACCCCAGCTGTACTCAGCTGTACCCCAAAATTTGCCAGGGAGCCATTATCATTCTGCAGCTGGATTTCAAAGTGAATAAAGAGTTATGTACTTGGTCCAGCAAATCTTATTTATCAGCTCTTTCATGGTCATTTTGTCCCATTCTTCAGCATGCGGAGCGTCCCATGGTGCTTCAACAGGAATCTGGAGACAGAGGTGAAATATTCAAGAAATTATTCAGTGCTGTATCATTGCCCGGTCATAGCTAGCTAGTAGCACAGAGTTGATCGATATGTTGGCCAGAGGTTGCTTTTGTCCCCTGCACGCGGCTGTAGATTTGGAATAAATTCACTAAATGGAATACTTTCCAATCACGCCTTTGGGCATGAATTGTACCATGACCACCAAATCTGGCTTTGTCTGACCAATGAACTACATCCTTATGTTGGGACTCATCTGGCCTTTAGTTGTCCAGAAAGGAGGTGTCTATTCTAATTTAGTTGTGTTGGTGTGCTCTAACTGCTGAGGGAAAAATTCTTGCTCCAGTCAGCTATTCAGTGAGTTCCAAGACAGGTACCCAAAGGCCCCTATGTCTCTCTGTTAACTACAGAGGGAGCAAAAATGTCTAGTTACTATTAAATTATTTTTAGACAGTTAAATTCTTAATGATAACCCATTGCATGTACCATGACATTTGAGGACACTATCATATATTTGAATCTTTAAAAAAATAATGTATTATTTGAAAAAAAAAATGTGTAGTATCATGCACAAATTTGATTCTGCAAAACCACACAAACCCAATGAACTTTTCAGGAATATAGCTAGTTATGCTTGGAGGTTATTGTAAGGTAGGGGCCCTGGTTTGTAGCCAAATCATAAGGCAACTGATAAATATTTGAAAGACAGCATGACGCTCCAGGGGCTACTTTTCGCACACAGGAAGATCTGCAGTTGTACCGCTTGAATTTTGAAGGCATTTACTGTTTAAGAATTGTAGAAATAAAATTTTAGAAATAAAATTACCATGAAGCCAAACTGGAGCCCAGCTTAGGCAGCTATGAAAAAGAATCATCCTTACTCAAAAAGGCTGTCACAGGGGAAGGGGAAAAACCCTTCTCATCTCCCAGCTTGTGGAATGGTTTTCCCTGGCATGAGAAAGTACATACGTTGAGATTCAAACTAATTTTTTTCAGATATCTTAGATATCCAAATCTTAGATATCTTAGATATCTCCAGATCTTTTTGTATCCTCTCATAGAATCATACAATAGCTCAGGTTGGAAGGGACCATTAAAAGTTACCTAGTCCAACCCCCTCCCAGTGATGAAGCCCTGTTATTCCTGATAGTTCCTGCGCAACATAAATATCTTTCCTGATGGATGTGGGGGGGGGGTTTATATTAAAGAAGCAATAAAAAAACCTGCCAGAAACCAAACCAAACCAGATTTACTCATAGTGACATGAGCATTGTAGGAAACAGATGCAATTTACACAGCCTACCTCTTTTCCCAGCTTGTCCACGATCCTCCAGAAGTTATTGTAATCCAGATAAACTAAGGGATTCCATGTTGGAGGGGAAATACCCATGAAATAGCGTGACTTTCCCTAAAATACACGTAAGAACATAAGCAACTGAAACACAACAGAACATATCTTCATTACTTAAGAACTCAAAATTCTCAAGGTCTCACATGGCTGACCTTTTGTCCCAAAAGTCCTAGCTTTTTCTTTTTTTTTAAATTTTTCCCTTTTTTTCCTGCATATGCATGTAAACAATGGAATGCACGAAGCTAAGTATGAGGGGAAAAAACAGTTGGGCTGACATTAAAAAGGACAGTAACATTTTTTTTTTTTATTTGGAGGGGATGGGGAGTGGTACATTTGTTCTGAGCAGGTTATCAAATTCCAGGCTAAGGAGACTCACGCAATGGCCATGGAGGTAATATTCCTTGTTTCTAAGCATTCTTCATTATGACACATGAATTAAGCTAATGTCTGCCTGCCTGCTGAAATGTGCATCCTAAAATTTGTATGGATCTAAAATTGAACACATTTTAAACTTTTAAGATATCTAAGCACTTTTATGTGCTAAGCACCTCACCTATAGAAAGCAAATGCACCATTTTATTACGCCAAGTACCTTGGGAGAAACCTAGCCGCCGCCCACCCCCACCCCCCCACACCCCGTTTAAATTTTGCCAAACAGAAAGATTTTGGCTGCAGGAAGAAAAATTCTGTACATTTGCAAAAATGGTATCAGTACTTAAAATGTGTATGACATAGCTGCAACAGGAAAATGGACTGTTTCAGATAATCCTATGATATAATGATAAGTGAAACAATCTAACAGCAGCTGGTTCTTTGTGATAACTTTAATCTGAAAGAGGACTAGATGAGCAGACAACATTTTCTCTTATTAAATTTCTTTGAACCTTCCCCCATGTAAGTCAGTGGCAAATTTCTCATCAGACCTCTTTAACATTTGCTCTTCCAGACGTGTCAAAAGTTTGCATGAGGTCACGTGGCAGGACGCAGCGAACACGCTGGACCATGACAGGCAGGAGCTGCGGTGCTAAGCGATGCGCAATGTGCTTTTCAGCGCAATGTATGCCATGCCAGCCCATTGCACCTGGCAGGTAGGAGTGACAGACCAAGCGAGAGGCTGCAGTGCTGCAAATGCATGATATCGTGACCCAGAGACAGGAGGACACAAAGCAGGAGCCAAATGCGTCTTCCCCATGCTTGGCGAAAGATAATTCCCCACTGATAATTGTGTATGTGTGTGTAAATACATATGGACTTCTGATACTCCTCAGAATATTTTTCTGCAAAGATCATAACAAAGGTAAATGGTGCAAGATGAAACTCGGAGACCATAGTGAGCTTTCAGACTTGGCAAAAGCAATAAAAAAAATCCAGACTCCCATATTTTGGTCAACTTTTGTCAGTCCTAGTGCAGGTACAACGGGAGAGACAAGGGTACACGGACAAGGGACAGAAGTCTTGCCATGGCCAACACCATGTGGTCCCTCTCTCCCCACGGTTGCAGTGGTGCCCCAGCTCCGGTGTCTGTCTGGGCCCATGTCCCCCTCACCATCCTCAGTGAGGGAAGCAGCAACACGCTCTCCCGTTCAGTCTAGACACAGTAACCTCTGCTCTGGGCCAAGCAAAGCACAAGGTTGCTATCTCAGCACTTAGTTCAGCTTGAGATCCAAGTGCTTAAAGAGTTTTTTTTTCAAATTTCCAACAAATGTTGAGTTTTCAGGTCACCAGGATGACTCTGGTGGTTGGTTACCTCTGGATTTCTGGGTATGTAATCTTGAGCTTGTGTACCACATAATATTTTTTTTCTCTCTTTTATCCCCATTTCGCCCTGTTTTAGAGTTACGTTGGAGGAAGGTGGGTGGGGGATGCTGCTCCAGCCTTCTCCAGGTGCATATATGGATGCAAAACACACTTCTGCCATGGCAAGAGCAGAGAAAATGCTCCTACGAACTGCCAGCAAGGGAATCCTCCACACAACACCACCACAACTTCTCACTGTCAGTTTGCAGCACTGTGTGTTCAGCCACAGAAAAGAGGACGAAAAAACACAGGCAAAGGGATATAGTGCATGCTACAGCTTTTACTGTCATAAACCGATGCTGTATCAAACAAGAAAATCCTGATACAAAGCAGTAATACTGCTAATCGTTTTCTTTTTATTACACAACATTTTGTTTTTCAAAATGATCATCAAATACTGCTCCTTCAAAGTTCATCTATTGTTGGACTTTTTTTCTGGTCAGGAACACACGTGCCATCAATGTGTCTTCCTTGACCTGCTTTAACACTAATAATCCTGCCCTTAAGCAGAGACGAGGTGCAATGCTATCAGGCCACCCAACAACAGGTGAAGATAAGATATTACTGAAGTTCGGTCATGTTGATATTGCAAAGGGACAAAGGGAAAAGATAAGCCAGCCGTTCACGAGTAGCAGCAAAAACTTCCCAGTTTTTCACTCTTCAGCGATACTTCTTTTCAATAGGCTTTTCGGTAAGTGACTCTGCTCGTACCGAGGGGTGTAACTTGCAAACACCTCTCCTATCCTCGGCCTACTTAACTCAAAAAAAGAAGTACTTCTTTAAAAAGAAAGTCAAAAAAGTAACTTCTAAGGCTCTTCTTCTCCTCTTGTTTTCAGCCAAACCTATGCCTTATACTGCTGGAAACAACAGTCCAAGATAAGTCAGTCTCAAACTTTATGATGAGGTTTGAGCCAAACCAGCTTTTCCAGCCCCCAGCATTAACTCTACTGCATTCAACAGCTACAGGCTGAGAAACTCCCAAACTATCCTGATTGCTGCAGGTGGGGCAATTGGTGAGAGAACTTGCCCACTGCCTGGCTACCTAATATTTTCCTCCACACCTATACTAGCTGTAGACCACTATGACTACAAACTGCTGAGGACTGATCAAGAAATCTTACAGTCTTGGCCACTGGCATGACATGTATCACATTAGATATTCACTTATCTGCTATTTGAAAAAAGAACTATCCTTTCATTACCGATCTGAAAATATTATTATCCCCACATCTTTGGTCAACGGCACAGCTCAGGAAGATCAATGGGAAAACATATGTTATCCTCTAAGAACTACAAAGTGCCAACTGATAATTAACAGTCTAAAGTTGCATTATTTGTTGCTCTCTTTTGCATGCAAAAAACCCGTAACTTCAGTAAGACTGCAGACCAAGGGTAGGAAAAGCTGGAAAAATACCCACAGTGCTAACAGACCTGGAAGAGGTTGAGACTGAATTCAGAGAGCCTGAAACAGTCCACAGACACACTAACTCCTTGTGCAGAGGGGCTCGACCTGTAAGAGGTGGGAGCTGATCAGAGGAAAGCCCAATTCTAACAAATTCCAGGAGAGAAAATCCCACTGCCCATCAGAGAGCATGAGCCAAACAGCCTTAGCCACATCAATTTTTCAGCTCTCTCTTGCACAAGTATCTCCACAGCAGGGAATAAATCTAGCCCAAACAATTTGGCATTGGTAAGTTATTAATTCGTTTTTAATAATGTCTTCCTACTAGGCAGAGGAGCTCTGGCTGCATGTTTCACAGAGGAGCTCACTGCAAGTAGGCAAGGTCTTGCAATATTCCATTTTTAAACAAGTTTATAGTGTTCTGGGTGTATTATTTTGGGAACTACTGTTTTCTTAACTGAAAGGCAAATAACCTACTGGCTTTGTTCCCATGCTAACACAAGGCTGCTTGACTGACCGCAGAGTTTATCTAACTTTTTTTTTCATTTCCTGGTGTGTCGAATGCTTTCCTGCAGACCTCAGATTTTAGTCCTGCTGCCTGCCTGGATTAGTTACCCCACACCAATCCAAAGGAAACAATATCCCCAAGCACCGTAGTTCAGTGGTTAGAAAGAAGGCAGCAGAGAGAGATGTGCTCGGCAAGGTCTGTTTTTTCCCTGCCCAAGGCTACGCTGGGGCTTGTAGCCATAACTACAGGAACTAGGCCTAAGCCGCCCCAGCTGTGACACCAGCCCAAGTTTCAATTAGTGCAAGAGGAGCAGACAATTTTGCAAGTCTTGAGCAAGGCAAGTTTGGCTCCTGCCCGCTGTGCTGAGGACAAGCTACACATCAGGAAGCAGAGGAGGAGCATCCCTTGCAGGGATTGCTATCGCCCTTGGGCCAGGCACAGCACCCACAGCTAGAGCAGCAGATCCCTACGGTGTGAGCTCTCAGGTGGGCATCCTTCGCTGCTCAGTATCTTCAGCTGGTCTGGCCTTGTGAGTGTTGCAGTGCCTTGGATTGTCTGCAATTCCTGTGTCCGAACTGCAGATTTACAGCGATCTGCACAGACTTAGTCACAGACTTACCTGCTGCACCCTAACGTCTTAAGATTAAGGCTAGATGAAGGGAAGAAAAGACTAGATGGTCAATGCGAAGCATCGCATAGAAATGCTCATCTTTTGTTAAGCGTTACCTTGCTCTGAAAACTAGAAGCAAACAAATAAGCAAATTGTTCCTTATTTACTAATGTTACACATACTGCAGCTGGGTGCTGCTGCCAGATATTAGAGGACTGCAATTACACGAGAAGGTTAATACCACACCAAGGCCCTAATGCCTTTACTTTCTAGGGTCTTCTACTAAAGAGGAGGTGAAAACAGAGCACAGCATGACCTTCAAGGACCTCTGTAAAAATAAAAAGCTATCTGCCTCTTCTGGGAAGGGAGAACTCCAGCACATCTGCCTTTTGTCAGTCCTAAAACATTCTTGATGAACTACGGGACAGCAGCCAGAAAGTAATTTCGCTAGAAAGTCTGGGGCTCATAACAAAATCTATGGTTTGAAGTTACAGATTCACGACAACAGCATACAAACAAACTCCTGACTGATATCCAAGCAGTCCACGTTACCATGCTAACTGATGGGAAAGAATGAACAAACAAACAAAAAAAGATAAAAAAGTTACATATTTGTATTTTTTCAAATAAACTGTAACTACAAAGGAAACCTGCCCACATGAAGGAACACGGTTTTTAAAGCTTGCAGTACATGGAATTTTTCCACACACATATGGGAAAAATTCCTTTCAGAGCAAAGCTCATGAAATCCCTCTGGGGACTTCCACTTTCCCTTGGCTGCTTCTGTTGCTAGGATAAACCATTTCCCCACTTTCCCCTAACTTAATCCACGCAGTATCCTGGAAATCTTCAGAAACAGCCAAAGCGAACCAACTAGTATGGTAAACAAAGGACCAAAAATATCTTAATCTGAGGATGCTGGAGATTATATAGAGGTGGACTGTCACAACGAAATCTAAAGCCATGTTTAGCCATTCCTCAAAACACTCTTCCTCTCGCCTCTGACAAAACCGCACAGCATTGCAGACTTTGGAGAAATGCCCTTGGGAAGAGACTTTCCTGCCTGGCCCTGGCTACACACTCCCCGACAGCCATCAGGTGACAGAAATAGCAGATGAGATGCAAGGAGGAAAGTTTTAGTCATACTTTTCAAACCTGAAAGGCAGCAGCTGGCCCACAGCTGACACTGTATTAGCCCAAGAAGCTGAATATATCCATCTTTCAGGTAAGTAGTTAATTTCTGTGACAATGATCCTTTAATACCAAACCATCTCTTTGTTAACACATTTTCTAACATCTAGGAAATACCACAGGTGCCTGGGTTCCTGAAGCATCTTTAATGAAGATGAGGGACGCATCTATAGCCAGGAGAGCACAAATCCCTGCCTGGCCAACTCACCGTCACAGCATGGTAACAGTGTGCAGCGGGCAGGTAAAACGTACAAGCCCTAAGGGCCCTGAGCACTCACCAACCCAACCAATAGCCAGGACTGCACAGACGGTTTTCAATAGGCTTCTTGTAGAAGTGAGATGTAAGAGAGGGTTCAACAATAGATCCCTAAAACAAAGGGCACGGTGACTACACGATGTCTCAAGGAAGGAGTAAGGAGAAGAAGCTGTGGAAAACCCTAGGGAACGAAAAGAAAACAAAAAGCCTGCAATTCCTGGGAAGAGGAGGTGGGAGGAATGAGACCTACTGGAGGAAAAGTATCATTATTATTTACCCAGTGCATAAGCCTGTCCACACTGGGAGACCTTAAAGCCCCTTTGCTGTCACCCTGGTCCAACAACCATGCCTCCCTTGGGGACCCTGCCTAGCTTGGCAGGATCATGATGCCAAACCTAGAACTGATCCACAGCATGTGATCCAGCTGAATAGCTCGTAATGCTGCCTCTTGCTTAAAAACATGCTTTCACTTCAAAGAAAACTTACGAAATTACATGGTCATTAGCAAGGACATGCATAATGTAATGTGGGACAAAAGAAAGCTGCAGTTTCAGTGTCAAAATGGATTAAGGGCTCAAATTCATGTAACCCATTAGAGTCTTTTATTTAACATAAAGAAGATAAGTGCCTTTTAGGATGCTAAGAGATCCATGTCTGAGCTTAAATTAACTAGAGTGGACCAAACATTCAGCTGGTACAAATCAGCCCACCCCTCTTGCTGTAGATTTACACCAATTAATTTACACCAGGTGGTGTAAAATAACTTTTTTAGTATTATGGAGTAGCTATGTATTTAAGATGTGACTATTTTATGAACATAGCATGAATCCATCCAATAAGGAGAGGTTACAGAACCAGATGATAAAACTTCACAGCATGAACGCATTGCTCTAATTCTTCAAAGAAGAAGTGGGAAGATAATAGAAATGAAATCAGTTAAGGATCCATCACATAGCCTTGCCTCTATCAAGTATGTCAACTCTGACTCATATAGGCTTCAAGCCTTGTTCTCCCAGAGTCTAGGAAGCACCAAAACTAAAGGATATTAAAAAAAATTAAAAAGTGATGGTCTTTGGAAAGTAAAGTAGTTTGTGAGTTATGGAGATAGACAGTTGCACCTCATACCTATGAATCTTAGGCCTCTCTTTGTCCCCCTCCCTACCGCTTTCCCTCTGCATTGGTTTTGACAGTAGGTCTTGACTAGGACCTGAAGAAAAATTCGGTGGGATAAAGATCTAAGGGCTGGAAATCTGCTCTGAAGACAGGTTTCATTTCAGTTCTCTTTAGCCACATCAGTACCTACTCAAGAGTGGCCACCTGGACACCCGCTGCCCCACATCTCGGACACGAAGCTTACAGCGAGCCTTGGAGGGGCTTGTTTCGCACCCTTAGCTAGAGGGGGAATCTCAGTGAGTCTCAAAGTAGATGCCCAACTTCCAGACATCCATTTGTAAGTCCCACGCGATGGGACTGGGAGGGATCTCATGTGAATCTAGTTATGTAAGTGGGGCAATACATTATACTACTCCCAGACTAGTCCCATAATACTGCTGTTCAGTATCATCATTCAAGAGTATCCAACAGTATTATATTTTTTTCTTATTTAAATTTGGCTTTTCTTTCAGAACAAGCATTTTCTGAATTCAGAAGTTCTTTAGAGGATATGTTCAAAGATAATCAGGTGCCAAATCTATCTCAATTTTTTAAACTGCTGTCAGTCCCATTTTCTGAATGCTTTTCAAAGGAAAACAAGAACCATTGATCCCACTCCCAATAAGTTAAAATAGAATAACAACACTTCAAACAGGTGCTTATTAGATTATTAAAAGCGAGCTTTAAATGAAACCCTCCTAATGACTGTCAGTAATTTCCAAAACTCAATGATACCTTTAGGTATCTCAACATGAAAGATGCAAAACTTACCCCCTTATAATGGATCATATGGCCCTCAACGTTCACTTTATAGGTCTCAATACCCAGCTCTTTTGCCAGTCGGAGAACCCGGTTTTGGGTAGGTCCCACATACGATCCACCAACATCTACGTAATTAACTTGATTGTTCTGTCAAAAGAAAGAATACAGGAATCAGAAACTTGTGCAGGAAGCTCCTCAATACAAACATATAGAAGCAGAAAGAATTACTCCATACCGACGAGCACTGCAACTATATGCACAGGAGAAAATGTGTACTGACCGACTTAAAAATAGACAGCATTGTGCTCTGTAACGACACACAGAGATCACAGTGTCTCCATCACGCGCATGTTTAAAAACTGAGTTTAACTTTCACTATAGTTTTCAGTATTGGCTTCTTAGTCTCACAAAAGATGAGAGAATATGAAGAAAGAACCAAAGTGTTGATTTGGTTGGATAAGTCTAACCCCATTTTTTCAGAATTCACATTACTTTTCTTGTCATTGCAAAACATTTCTCAGGTTGAAACCATCTTCAGCACCAAGGCTTGTTTTCTCTTTGTAGATACCTACTTAGACTTAATGCTGTAGATGCTGAGCACTGCACTGCAGTATTCAAGGAGAGTAATCTCCTTTCCGGCACAGCACACCTTGGCTTTAGCCTGGTGTGCTCTGGCTAGCAGCCCTCAGCCATGCCTGCCACCGAAGGTGCTCCACACACCCCTGAGACCAGCATCAGGCTCACTTGGGATGCAGAAAGCACGCAAATAGTTTCAGGGTCGCATACTATTACAAGCAGGCTGATTTCCCCAGATAGTAACTCTTTTTAACACTGTTTATAGTGAGCATTTTAAGCTAGGCATTCTCAGTGTCACAGAAGAATGGTGTTTATGCTTCGTATTTCACGTACAATGAGTTCTGCTGAAACACCATGGTTTATCTCTGGTTCCCCAGCAATGGCATCTGACATAATTTAAACCTCCCTTACCTCCAGGGTGGGAAGCAGAGGTAATGACTGTATTATATTACCCTGTGCCACAGGTGACTCGTCATTTCTTTCATTTTCTTTTTAATGGCAATCAAGACACGATCCATTTTTAGAAGCAGGAGTGTTATTTCAGGTAATTTTAAGCCACGTTAAAATGTATGTCTGAGCTGTAATGACGTCTGGCCCTACTCAGGTTGCTTCTTACAGGGTTCTTAGTAATCACACCTGTTACAGTATGTAAAATGAGATGGGAATGAGAGGAGAAATGCTTTGACGCTCATGGTCTCATATGATAGTTTCCCTCTGTAATGTTAAAGGCAGAGCAGATCCTGCCATGGACAAAGGGTATGGACTATGTGGGTAGAATTCAGTTACCTTAACACAGATGTTTAACACCATTTTAGACAGCCCAAGGCATCCAAGACTTCTGCACAAGGCTGACAAATTTGACCCGTGACCCACAGAAGACCTGCAGCTGGAGGCCAGGCAAGGTATCCTAGGACAGCTAAAATGGCACTGCACACTTCTGGTTAGGCACCCAAATCCCATTTCATGGCTCTCAGAGTTGCTTTCAGACTAATTTTAAAGCACGTCCAGTCAAGAGAAGCCCACTGGCATATATTGCAAAGCAATCTGTCCAAACAGAGCTCTATTACTTGACAAAAGTGATGGCAACTTGGGACACCTGTCTTCTTTGGGAACTCTACCGAAGTCTAGGTAGACAACATCCACTGTTCTTCCCTGTTCTACCAAGCCAGTCATTTCATCATAGAAGGTTATCAGGTTGGTCAAGCACGACTTCCTCTTGGTGAATCCATGCTGATCACTCCTGATAACTGCTGACTGATGACTTTCTTGTTCTTCATGTGCCTTGAAGTGGTGTCCAGGATTAGCTGCTCTATCACCTTCCCAGGGACTGAGTTGAGGCTAAGCAGCCTGTATTTCCCTGAGTCCTCCTTCTTGAAGATAGAAGTGACATTGGCCACATAGTAGACTAGCACAAGTGAGAGTCCAGCATCTCATGAAGCACTTACTCTGATAGTGAATGTCCTTCCTCCAACTCTATTTCGGGCCTCAAGAACCACCACGCTGACCCCAGACTCAGACAGCAATTTGGCAGCAGACAAACCTACCAGAAAAAGAAAAAGAGCTTTAAAGCAAGTGGCAGCAATGAGTCATATTAATCGTCAAAAACTGAACCAAAGCTTCAATGTAAGAGATTTCAATACTGTTTTCAAAAACTCCTGAGAGAACCCAAACTTTTCATGGTGTCTTACCACAGAAATCATGTGGCTGCTGCTTTGTTGCATGTTATAACCATCTCCACAAGTAGCATCCACAGACTGAAGTTTCCTCCTTCAGGTTAGCATTTTGGCATTTTAAAAACAGTAAAATCTCAATTATTAAGGAACACTTATCTTACTCTTTATTTGCGCAGAGAATAGAAAGGCAGAACCCAGCTTGTGGGGCTTGCAATGCTAAAGTGATAGAAATAATAATGTACGAAATAGGCACGTTCCAGCAAGGTAGGCTTTAAACTTCTCTCACTCATCAACTCTCCACACTATTGCTATCCATCGTCCTCATTCACATGCAGAAAGAAAGTCTGCTTCACTGTCAAGATTCATTTTAAGTAACAGAGTTTGGCCATGGCAATCAAAGAGGCTGTATGCAGATACTTTACAAAAGGAATTACGGTCCCACCAAAAATCATCTAATTACGGGACTTTGTGATAGAGGCACCAGAGACAACTGAAAATTCAATAGGACAGGAGTCCTCTTTGCTTTTGACAAATGAGCACTGAAATTGTAAAAAGCAATCATGAGTTTGTGAAATCAGATTATCCCATTGCCCTGCAGGCCAATTTGGCACTGAAGCATTGTTTTTTCGGAGTTGTTTCCCCTCCTTAAGTATACCAAAGCCAGCCTTATTGATCAGAACTTCCAAGATACCCTGCAGTAAGGAATAATAATATTATATTCATGTTTATTACACTACCTCGAAATGTGATTAAAAGCAGCTGTTCGTGAGCCTACAAAGAATGCACGTCTGAAAAGACCAGAGGAGAGGAATCATTCTGGGCAGCGTTAAGTGTACTCATTTATTCTGAGGGCAATACAGAACAGCCCATAAACTTCTGTGCACATAATCTTCTAATAGGGAAGTGGAACAACATACACTGGAAACTAGAACTGAGGAAGTTCAAATGTCTTACATTGACAAAAATTGTATGTAAGATTTCCACACTCAGCTAAAAATAACTTTACATCTTTGTACCATATTCTTTAGATTGCTGCTGGAGCAGAAGTATACTTAATTCTTCCACCTGTTTAATAGTCTACTTTTTAAAAATCCAAGACATTTGTCAGTGGAGTGAACATCTTATAAAATGATCTGATTTCTTTCAGTAGTTTTTGATCCTTTTTTTCCTGCATGAAAGTCTATAGAGAACATTTTACAATTTTTTACAGTTAGTTCTTTAATCCTTTCAGTGATGGTGTTCTCTTCTTCCTCAACAGAAACATAGAAGACACCAGTCTATAATGTTGGAAACACAAACTGCAGTATTTTCTTACAAATATTTATATTTTTTTATATGAGGAAAAATACACAGTGGGTTTTGTCATAAAAAAGTGAATTTCCTACATATATAATATAAAATGTTGAATTTCTCTATTCTGCATAAATACCACTGGATGCCCAGGCATGAGTGGGTAATTCTTTTGTGAGAAAGTTTACTGTAGATGTATACATCTTGAAAAAATGCACAGCGCATTCATGTGTCACCCTATGAAACATGAAGCAGCAAAAATGTGGCCTAAGTATGAAAAAAAAAATAAATTGTATGCAAATCCTCAGTGCCTCAGACCATCGTTTCATGCTGTATATGATAGCTATATTCACACCATAGCTGTTTTGGAAGAGTAACAGTTGCATTGGACTGGGTTGGAAGTTACGCTTACTACTGGTTTATAGCCTGATTATGAGATATATCCAAATAAAGAACTGCTAAGGATGAAGAACATGTGGTAATCTGACTGAGGTTCTCTAACCTGTTCGCTTGTTAAACTGTACTTTCACTCCAGCCTTACAGGTTTGTAGTTTCATTATTGTTAACCCATGTGTCACCTTAGACACTGATCAAAAAAAAACCAAAACCAACAAAAAACAACACCCAAAGGCTTCAGAGCTACACAAACTGGGAAGGGGTAAGAGATACATCAGGATGGCTTACTGGTAACTGGAAGAGTGCCTGACTCAGAAATTAAAACAATGCAAAATACGTTGATTAAAGATTGTTACTACACATTTATTTGTTTAAAGCATGGAAGCAATTTTCTTTCAAAATGGAGGACGAGCAACACCACCCCCACACGGGGTATCTCTGTGTACCCGTCTACTGAACCCAACTCCTTAGCTCCCTTCTGGTGTGACCAGGTGCACCAGACACAGGTGCTTCCACAGGCATGTCTTCAGCATCCCACAGCTCACGAAGCCTACGGGCTTTTGATACACAATTAACCTCTAAATATTTTCCCTTTATCTTCTCCATAACTTGAATTTCCAAGACATTCATCGCTGTTCCAGTACCCTCGACAGGACTGGACACCAGAGAGCGACTATTTATTTCTGTTTGATCAGTGGGGCGAGAGAGAGGAAGGAACGAGACCTCCTCCGTCCCAGCTCCTTGGCCCACCTCTGGCGGCTCAGCTCCCCTCCGGCCCCACGGAGCCCGCCTCTCGCCTCCTCTCCAACACCTTCCCCAGAGGACATAGCGCACCTTCCAGGAGCTGCCAAGAGGGAGGGCAGGGCCTTCGTACCACGAGGGTCTCCCTCAGGCCGCAGCCAAGACTCAGGCGAGGTATTTTACAAGGTACGGCTGAGGCACAGACATGCCGGTCACAGCCGAGGCCGCTGCTCTGCCCCATTGCCGCCTCCACCTCCTCCAAGCGTAGCCTAGAGATAAAGCTACAAACCACCCCAAATCATCGGCCGCGTTCCTTCCAGATTTCACTCTAATTCTATGAATTAGAAATACATTACTTGCCTCAGAATGTTGAAAGGAGCCTGCCAAAACCATGCCTCACTTGAAGTATCTGGCTTGTTATTAGATGAGAATAAACAAGGCGAGAGGACTTCTACATCCTCCACAAGGGTTTCTATGGCAATCTCACAAGAAGCTCCCCCCGTCTGAAGACGCCATGCAGGAAAGCTCTGTTCCTATTGATTTTGCAGCTCTATAAGGACTCAGAATTGCTGCTGCCACAGATCATACTGCTGTTGCTTTCATTTCCGAAAACTGTCGTAATCCTATCAAGCAAAGCAGTTTCAAGCGCATCAAAACACTGGATATACAGTTTAAAAAAAAAGAAACTAAGATTAATTTATGGCAATCTGCAGACTACAAGACATACACCATGGCTGAAACATAGAGATGCTGAACAATACTGAATTTTGTATGTAGCCTGATGGAAAATACAACAAAGCATGTCTCCACCTCATAGGAGGGAAAGGTTCAACTCTACAGGTAGTGCACAGGACTGGGACTTAAGAGACCTGAGCTTGATTCCCAACCGAGCCTTGTAACGTGGGAGATGTTTCCCTGTTTTGTAGGGAAGCATTTATAAGGGTAGTGTTTATAAGGACAATTCCAAGTTGCCTCCATTCTGGGGTTGATACAGGGCGTATGAGCAGATACAACAAGTTCTGTAGCACAAACGGTGTGAGTTTTTCAAAAGTTATTTTATTGGAAACATGATAGTAATTCTCTAGTAATAGTATAGTAATACTATTTTTCAAATCTAGGCTCTGTAAATCCACAACATCAAATCGATTCACAGATACACCATGATCAGAAGCAAAAATCAGCAGCATCTTTCCCAGAGACAGCACTTCTTACGTGATGTGTGCTGAACACCTCCAAAACATGCAAGGGCAGTGAAGGGGAGTGATGACAGTCTGATACCGTTAGCATTTTAACTTTTCAAACTGAGGCCGCTATGTATGTGCCATACGGAGCACACCAAACAAAGGCCTTTTATGGATCCAATATTGGGCTATAAGTTCACCAAAACCAACCTAATACAACATTCCTTCATAAAATCCTTGTTAATCCCCCCTACTGTACATGGAGTGGGATAATTACATCATGTGGAAGACAACTAACCCATTACTGTAGTGTTCTAGCAGGCTTTAATTGAGTAACATACGGAAACGATCTTTCTGGAAAATCTCTACATTTTTCTGATCTTAAGCAGGGGAATAATTTTAAAACTTTTTCACTCATTATTCTAATATAAAGCAAGACAATTGTCAATATATCCTCGTTAAAGTTCCACTGTAACAGCATGCTAATGCTGTGATTATTTTTACTGTTTCACTGATGGAAAACCTAACTTTTTCCAAACACAATTGAGTAATTAGATCTGGCAATGGCCACCTCAGAATCAGTTCTCATTATTCAGCTAGAAGTCTTTTTGCTAAATAAACATGAGCCTCTCAGTAAGAGACGTAAAACATTTCTGCCATGACCATAGGGGAAAATCTCCCTTCCGTCACCTCTTTCTTCTCCTTCTTCCCCCTCCCTGATTTTCTCTTGATTGGAATTTCTGTGCACACCACAGTATTTAAATAAGTTTTAAAATATAGTTAAAATGTACTCAGTTACATCAAACTGACCACAGAATCACTAATGGGCGACAACATATAGAAGGCTGAGAATGAAAGAACTGTTTTCTTTCACAGACTAAGGATTTAAAGATTTAAAATTGCCATGAAAATGAAAAAAAAGGTATTAATTAAATTATAGTCCCTTAAGTTTGCACAAAACAGCAAGAACACACAGTGTGGATCACAACTCTACATTCATTTCTTCTTCAGTGTTGTCTAATACCATGACATCACTAACTCTCTGTTTGTCAGAAACTGTATTTTATCTTTCCATACATTCTTTCACAATCCTTGTTGTAGAATACTTGATACTGGGGATGAGGTTGCATTTATTTATTAGGTCATTTTCAGGTAAATGTTTTTCATTTCTTTTCATCAATTCTTTTTTTCCCTCTCTAGCAAAAATAATTGATTCAGCAAAGATTTCAACCAAAAGAAAATAAATATTTTTTATTACAGGGTACATTGTCCAACTGAGACCAAGCCACTCTGACTGGTTTCAATGGTGCTACTGTCTAAATGCTTTCAACAGACGCAAGCCTTGTTCTGAAGGGTACAAAGACAGTTTCTCATGGACAGCGTTAACAGAAACACAGTGGGCAGGAAGAGGGAATTGCATCCCGAGGATGAATCCACTCCTCTGTACACACCCACCAGGATTTTCAAGTCCAAAGCCCATTGCAGTAAACATCTCCTCCCCAGAATAATGCCCTACCCTGAAACAAAGGATTAAAAAGTCAGAAACACAGCATCCTCCTTGCTCTTACATATTAAAACGAGTAGCACCAGTTAAGATGACGATGGTTTGATACCATCTAGTTAATAGAAACATCTAAGGTGATTAGGCACATTTTCTAACTATTGATAATTGGTTTGGTCTGTATGCAGAATAAATTGCTGTTAGCTAAACAGTGATCTTCAGCTAAATAAGTATGTGAAAAAATGTTGCTGCTAAACTATGATCAATGTCATTGCCAAAAAATATCAAGAACATCAGCATTGCTATTCCCAGGAAAGACATAATGCCTGTCCCGTGCCCGTTTTTGTTAGGCGAGGATATTTAGAGGTCTGTTCTAACTACTTGGCTATTTCTTTTGCTCGCTGGAGTAAATAACACTCTTAAGACTTCAGACCTACTCAGCTAATAGAAATACTCTTTCCTACCTTTCAACACCTTTCACCTAAGCCTGAGGCATGGTGCAAAATCTGCTCCTCAAGGACAAATCACAGGTTTACAGCGCTCTCTTAGGAGCTCTGAATTTGCTAACCTATGAGTCAAGCTGGTGTACATTTTGGTTTTGCCAGAAACAAACCTGACACGTTCTTTGTTCAGGAGCAGAACCAGTTGTGACTGCTCAGGTTAGCCCCTGGCTTAGACAATGTTTATAAATGATGCGCTTACGATAAAAAACCACATGAAGAAAGATGGAGAAAATAATAATATTTCTACATCCGGTTGTATAATGAACACATCACAACCATATTTTGGCTAAAACTAAGTATCTAGCACTGAGCATAACACAAAGGAGTGTCTTAACTAAAACCCATGCCCCATATCGTAAGGTTTTGCATCTTTAATAGGAAAACATTAGAACACATTATGAAGAAGGAGGCAAATGGAAACTGGTATTTCTGCTTATTTGCAAGTATTGTATAAAACATCCATTACACGTCATATGAGGGTCTGATAGTTTTGTTCCTGCTGTAAATTTTTCTCATAATGACAGTCAGCTTGTTAGCAGTACACGGGGTGTTGAGAGCTCTGTAAAACCTTGCTATTTATTTCTGCATCCCAAAAAATGGTCTTTAGGAATTTCTGGTACTAAGTGACAGTATGATCCCCGATTATCAGCTTTCCTGTTGGATCCAGAAAGAAAGTGGGAAGGAACCAGGTAGCTGGAGCCCAGCACAGGGCAGATGTAAAGAGACAAAGACAAGATACATTTTAGGAACCAGCTATTGCATTCCTAGAGGTCAAATTCTGGGTAAATTTAGAAGTAACAGTAAAAAACCCAAAAGTTCTACTGAAAACTATTCCAGATTTACACAGGTGAGACTGATTCTTATCTTCTACCCATAACTGTGTATTTGACAGTTTATCTGACACTACCACCCACCAGCAGCTTGACATGCTGTCAAAACAAACAGAGCAGTATACAACATAAGTTGTACTGCCATTATAGCAAGCAAGGAAAATCTGCATTTCCTCATTATTCAGTCTTTCACTCAGAGACCACAGCCAATGCGTAGGTAGCTCAAGCGGTAAGGTTGTCGATCACACACCGCGGGGCGGGAGATGCCAACACATCGTGCTCTTCCATGGAGAGAAAAACAAAAAAGCCTTAATAGTGTACCACACGTTTTATTTCAATATAAAGACTAATTACTACTATTTTTACATCCCAGCTTCCCCTACCAATTTGTGGCCCTTGGACTCCTCCGTAAGTGCAACAGAAAGCAGTGCTGTTCCCTGCAGGCGGCTGGCAAATCTAAGCGTCCGTTTTGTTGAGCCATGAGATCTCCTTGTTTCTTGCTAAGAACAAATGAGGTTTTATGTGGAAATAAGAACTATCCACGTCAAAGAATGACAATCTTCAGTGTTAGTTCCAATTACGGCTGCGTTTCCCTTGTGCTTTGTGCTTGTAACACGATGTGCTGAAATTTCTTCCAAAAGATAGTTGCATGCAAATTTTCTTGGACTTGCCTGCTTCTGGACATATTTCTCCATGATGCGTCTCTGGTTTGCATTGTGGAGACAAACATTCTTAATTCTCCATGTCTTTTGATAAACTTGGCATCCAGTGTCCAAAAGTCATGTGTAAGGTGAGGCTGGCACACGAATATACCCCAAACTTCCCACTGAAAAAAGTCAGGGTATTTTGCTTACACTCTATTTTTGCCAAATTTTGAACTACTTAAGCTTGAATTTTCAGGGTGTGTTTTTCAGGCTGATTCTTTTTTGCTGGAAAATCTTGGTCAGAATTGGCTGGCTATTTCTAAACCTCTAGAAACAAACATTCTTTCATTTTGAAAACTCCTGGCCTTTTTTTATTCCTATTTTGGAAGTTCTAGCAGCCACTTGAAATTTGGCAAGGAGGTAGCCTTTGAGTCAACATAGCGCATTTTGTTATCCACGTGAAAATACGCCCCAATAAGGTCAGTTAGAAAGTTTTGAGGAATTACAGATCACACGGAGGCAGCAGCCATTTTCTAGATCTGAAAAGCTGAAATATCTGAGGTTTCTGTCAAAACTCTCTAAGCACTTAATGCTGTCCAGTCGTTAACCAACAGTCCCCAAGGGGTGACTGAGCATCCTGGCCTTCCTCACAACCCATCTCGTATCTCAGAGTATCTGTGCACGCTGCATCCTAGGGCTATGGAGCCAAAATCTGAACTTCCCTGTAATTGTGGCCTTAGCTTGTGGAGCAGGTAATGGATCTGGGATGGGGACAACGTGTCAGGAGAGGTATAGCAATGACTTGCTGCATAAAAGGGGCAACTTCTGGAAACCACCAACACAATAGCCAGTCCACACAGAGGATGACAATCTCCTAGTCCTCAACTAGTGCAGTCCCTTAACCCAAGTACCAGAGGACTCTCTGATGGGATGTCAGGGTTACGATCCTGCCAATTAATCAGACACGGATCCATGGCACATCATGTGCAGTCAGTTTGCTGTGTTTAACAGATGAAGGAATTACATAGCCTAAACCAAAACGCACAAGGAAAAGGTCAAAATCAATCCAAACCAGAACACCCTCTTCAGTTCAGTAGAAAACCCTATAAATAGAAAATGGGAGCAATAGTCAAGGCATATAAATAAGACCCCCCTGTGGGTATGGGGAAAGTCTAACTTCAGGCATCAGTTTATTTAATATGCTTGAGTATAAAATGTTATAATTAATATTAACTCTATTACTGGGGACATTACCCATTAAGAATGATACAAACATGGGCAGGAGAGGTCCCAGGCACATGATCCACGTTTTTAATATGGACACCCATGTGAAAAGAGGAATTTAGCCCAAGCTCTGCAGCTCCCTCTCTGTAGGGGTCCAAATGCACTTGCTAATGCAGTCTGGACAGTTTGAACAGGATTCCATGGGGTACAGCAGGAAAATCTCAGCGGTAGAGGCCACCAGAGCTGAGTTCTTCTTCCAAGAGCTTCCCCACTGTGAAGGACTCTTTGCAGAAGCTCGCTCCATCCCTAGATCGCAGCTTCCTACAGGCAGGGTCGATTCTGTGTCCCTGTCAATGACCACGTACAGACATGTGCATACAGAGGCTAGGAGAACGGATGAGAAGAACGTGTTAGGTTGTACAGAAATTGGCTCTCAAGACCGTGCTTCACTTTGAGGAACAGATAACTCCAGAGTGTTATGCCATAACTGCCAATCAGGATTTGAGCTTCATTTTGCAAATATTGTATACATATTTTAAAAAGCTACAATCTCACTGCTGGGAAGCTCAACAAGCAGCTTGCTTATACCTGATACACATTTCATGTATTTCTAGTCAAGAACTAGCTTATCCCAAAGTTTCCCATCCTTTCTTGCAAGCATCAGGTAATGAGTATTTAAAATACAGTAGAAGGAGTGAAGACTGTAATCTCACCAGATGAGGCAACTGCAAATATATCTTCAGATATAAGGTATTCAGAAATAAGCAGCAGCAAGTCAAGACTGGAGTCAGCTGTTGAGGGGAAACCCTGTCCAACCTGGAGCATGTTTTACTATTTATCTCATCAGAACCAAAATTCTAGATACAGATTACTTTTTTTAAGACTAGAAAGCAGCACTGTCTGCCCTTCTTACAGAACTGAGGTGTAGGTACAGGAACAGTAGCAACAGAGAAGCTGCGTGAAAAGCAAAACAAATCAGGAGCTGATAGGAATTATAGTGCCCAGCTATGAATGTTATTGTATATTAAAGATGGATAAATTATGAAATAAAGCATTTATTGTCCATTTTTCTAAGGCTGCTTTCTCAAAACAATGCCTGTTTTAATTCATAACAGGCAAACACCAATTTCTATGCCACTGGTTTCCATCGGCAAGAAAAATGTTCCTGTACCCCAAGAGTGCTGCGACCTGTTTATTTGTCTTTCCTCATGCCACTGACAAATTTTCAGGGACTAACGCCTTGAAATTTCCTGCTTGGCTCCATTTCAGACTCCACACCAGGCTTTAGTCCAAGGCGTAAGCGTTCTGAAGTAACTTACTGATTCTTGTACTAGTGAGGCAAGATACCACTTAGAAATGCTCGATGCTTTTTCCAAAACACTGCTACAGGTTGGAAAGCTGGAGGAGCAAACTACCCTCAAGGGAAGAAGAGCTTCTCAGAGCCCTAAAAATCATATTAGGACCACATCGCCATCAGCTGCACACAGCATGGGTGGTAATTCCCTAAGGGCACTCTGTGCATTACAGGAACCTTAAGGATAAAGACCAAATGACTGATGCTTGCAGGAAGATACCCAGGCATCTGGTAAAACTAAAAAGCAAGCAAAACTAGGTCCAAACTCTTTCCTTCTGTTTGGTGGTATTACAGATTATTTGCCACAAATAATTATTTAAACAATTACTGTTGGTTTAGCAAATGACACGAAGTAAACAATTTGCTGTTTGGTGCATTAATTCACCGCAGATTAAAGAAAGGAAAGACTCTGACTCCTCCTCAATTCTAATAAAAACTAATTTTACCTATAGCCATAATGGTTGTAGTATCACTGAAGTCACTCAGTCACACAGCTCACCTTTTCTGAATCATTAGTGAAGTAAAAACTCCCTGAAAACTGAAACTTGGCCAAAGCTGCTAACACAGTATTTATCTGGCAGACAGGCAAAATACAGATTTTCTCCAACATAGCAGCATTCTCATCTTAGGTACCATCAGGTGCTATAAGAATAATTACTTCTTTTTTTTTAAGCATGAGAATCAGAGGCCTTGACCAATTAACACTTACATTAACACTTAACATTAACACTTGCTAATGTTAAAGTATACCTGAAGAGTATTTGGGGAAGTATTTCCCAGTGAAGTGGGAAGAGTCCATCGCACTGGAGGAATTTGGCTGGGAGTAGTACAGCTCTTCTCGTAGTAACAAAACCTAACCTGTTTTACAGATACTCGCAGATTTCTTTCTGCAGTATTTATCAAAAGAACACAATTGCCACCACTGCAAGAGCAACCTGAAAAACCACAACTGCAAAATACCTTCTTTCTTGGGATGCAAAAATCCCAGCCTTTACCCCCGCATTCTCCTGCACCTGTGGACGTTGTAAAGTCAGTTTTCCTACAGACTCTCTTCTGATGCGCACGAAGTACAAACCAACGCAAGAAGCCGCAAACACGTTCTAAAACAGCGACCTGAATAATTTTTCCCTTTTTTTCTTTTTTCCCCCCAAGTGTACCTGAAGCCCCTGGAGACCTGACA
>NW_009631610.1:0-1154 GCF_000690535.1 Cariama cristata | reverse complement strand
GTCTGGGTGGAGGTCTAGGTCCCAGGTGGGGGTCTGGGTGCCAGCTCATGCCCAGGTCCCCACGGGCAGGTTTGGGGCACTGCCCAAGTCCCAACCCTTCCCCATATCTCGAGGTTGTGCAGGTCCTGGGTCGAGGTCCCCGAGGTCCCCAAGCCCCCAGGGGACGGTCCCCAGCCCCGGCACTCACAGCTTTGCTGGGAGCGAGCGCGCCTGAAGCGTCCCTCGAAACAGACGGTCGCCCCGTCCTCCTGCAAGCGGAAAAGCCGCTCCCTGGGGATCCCCCGGGACTTGATCTTCCGGAGCAGGGAACCCCGCAGCATCCTCTGGATGTCCTCATCCTCCGTCAGGCCTGTGGGGGACCAGCCCATGGGCACCAGCACAGCTACTGGAGGGGTACTGGGAGGTACTGGAGGCTCTGAGGGTGTACTGGGTGGGAGTTGAGGGGGCTCAGTGCACATCTGTATGCACACCCGCGTGTGTACACCCCTGCATATTGCATGGGATGGCATGGGATGGCATGGGATGGCATGGGACAGACAGGACAATGTGGGACAGATGGGACATGATGCGATCAGGCAGGATGGGATGGGACAGACACGATGGGACAGAATGGCACAGCACAGCATGGGATAGGATGAAGGGATGGGACAGGACAGGATGGAATGGACAGGAGAGTGGGATGGGATGGGATGGGATGGGATGGGATGGGACGGGATGGGATGGGACATACATGGCATGATGTGACAGTACAGACAGGACAGGATGGGACAAGATGGGACAGGTCAGGGTGGGGCAGACAGGGCAGGATGGGACATGATGGGATGGAACAGGACAGATGGGATGGGTTGGGACAGGACAGAGCAGACAGGACAAGACAGGAAGGGATGGGACAGAGGTGGGTGGGACAAATGTGACAGGATAGGACAGAATGGGATGGGATGGGATGGGATGGGATGGGATGGGATGGGATGTCACCAGATGGGATGTCACGGGATGGGACAGGTCAGGGTAGGGCAGACAGGGCAGGATGGGACATGATGGGAGGACAGATGGGAGAGGACAGGACAGATGGGATGGGATGGAATGGGATGGGACAGACACGATGGGACAGGGCAGATGGGATGAGTTGGGGTGGGATGGGATGGGATGGGGTG
>NW_009631609.1:0-2589 GCF_000690535.1 Cariama cristata | reverse complement strand
ACCTCATGAAGTTCAAAAAGGCCAAGTGCGAGATGCTGCACATGGGTTGGGGCAATCCCGAGCACACATACAGGCTGGGCAGAGCCCTGAGGAGAAGGACTTGGGGGTGCTGGTTGATGAGAAGGTCAACATTACCTGGCAACGTGCACTCACAGCCCAGAAAGCCAAGTGTGTCCTGGGCTGCATCCCAAGCAGCGTGACCAGCAGGTCGAGGGAGGGGATTCTGCCCCTCTGCTCCGCTCTGGTGAGACTCCTCTGCAGTACTGCCTTCAGCTCTGGGGTCCTCAGCACAAAAAGGACAGGGACCTGTTGGAGCAAGTCCAGAGGAGGCCACGAAGATGATCCGAGGGCTGGAGCACCTCTGCTGTGAGGACAGGCTGAGAGAGTTGGGGTTGTTCAGCCTGGAGAAGAGAAGGCTCCGGGGAGACCTTAGAGCAGCCTTCCAGTACCTAAAGGGGCCGACAAGAAAGCTGGGGAGGGACTTTTGACAAGGGCAGGGAGTGACAGGACAAGGGGCAATGGCTTTAAACTGGAAGAGGGAAGATTTAGATGAGATATAAGGAAGAAATTCTTCATGGTGAGAGTGGTGAGGCAGTGGCACAGGTTGCCCAGAGAAGCTGTGGATGTCCCATCCCTGGAAGTGTTCAAGGCCAGGTTGGATGGGGCTTTGAGCAACCTGGTCTGGTGGAAGGTGTCCGTGCCCATGGCAGGGGAGTTGGAACTGGATGGTCTTTAAGGTCCCTTCCAACCAAACTAGTCCATGATTCCATGATCTTCTTTTAAAAAGCTGTCTTGATTATTCTTTTGTTTATGGTGCTGTAAATCTCATGCAGCCCCACTGGAGTTGAAATAAAACAGGTGGAAGCGACCATAAGAATAAAACCTACCACAGGAAAAATAACCTTCAATAGACCCAAATGTCACATTCAATAGATGTATTTTCTTCTCGAGTCTCACCACCATAGATCCTCTGCACAGCACTTCAGGCTGTAAACTTAACATATTTTATTTAACAGTAACATGAGAGATACTCTCCTTCCTTCCTGAGTGTGCAACATTAACAGGAAATGTTTAATGAAGAAATGTTTTTCTCCTTTCTTAGCAGATCTCATAAGGAAGCAAATTAATTTCGGGTTGAAATCCTGGCCCTATTGAAAACATCCAGCAAAGCTGTCACTGACTTTAAGAAACATATGATAATACCTTACTAGATGAGATTCAAGGTCTCCATGACTGCCAGCAGCAGGTACTGGGAAAGTACAAGGCAAAGCGTGTACACAGTAGACCTTGCCCTGGGAAATACCTTTAGTGTTCGGACAAATATGTTAATGATTTCATACATTTTATGTCACCTAGGAATGATCGATCCAAGTCCTCAGGTAAAACTAACCTAACATTTGATCTTGTTAGTAGTTTGGGAGAAAAGTATCGTATTCTTCAGAAATGGGTACAGTACTATATTCATTCTGGAAAACAGAGAGAAGAACAAATTTTGTAATTCCAGCAGAAACAGGACTTTCTGATTCATTCTTATCAGCAGTAAGGAAGAAAAGGTAATCTCTACCTGAGCATGCGTTATGGGAGAAGTGGTTTCCTTCTCATGCCTTGGACTTTTCCCTGAACCCAGAATCCTACAGCCAGGATAAGGCTATAGGATGCCTCTTCAACGCTAAGTACTGTGCATTTGTATCTGATGAAGGTTTTTAAGAAGGAAAGCAAATTAACCTACATTTCTCTGATCTTTATATAGTCTGTTCTACGACTTTCAGCAGTCACTGAAGGTTTTCAAGTTAATCTGTTTTCAAAACAGACAAAAGAAAAAAGATGTAGTTTTATTTCTTCTTACCTGAGACTTTAAATAAACAGATATAATCTGTCTATTGTTTGAATCATAAACAACTGTCTGTTAAAAGTGACCTTCAGCATACTGTATTGAGAAACTTAAAATGCATGCAACATATTAAGGCACTTTTTTCTAAATACAAGGATTCTGTCACACATTTTATAACCTCTGTAGAACAGAAACTATCAAGCAATGTGAAAGTTTTCAAAATATCATGTTAGAGGAAAAAAAAATTGAAATAAAATGCATCATTTAAGAATTTCATGTGTGCTTTCCTCCATTATTAGAAAATAATCAAAAAATGTAAAAATTCAAGGGCTAGGTCAATTTAATAGTGTGACTACTACTGTTATTTTTCATTTCCATGGAAAGATGTTCTAACCACAACAGAAGGTTGCACTTGAAGGCCAGCCAAGTCACCATGCCTTCTACCTTCTCATTTACTCCAATACCCATTAGCAATGTTAATAATTAGGCTATCAGAATTAGGCACGATACAGAGGATGGGAAACACCAGAAGGGTGCATATTTGTTTAAGGAGCCTGTGGCTAGCATGACCATTGCTAAAGAACTCCTAGGAAGAGAGAGGGAGAAGGGATGGATGGTAAGCTGAAAAAAAGGAAAAGATTGATGTGAGATAGAAGAAGGTTGGTGAAATGACATCTGGCAGTAGCCTTCAGTGAAGAGGGATGGAATCAAAAACATCAGACAAGTTAAGCTGCAAAATTCCCCAAGCTACAGGCTTG
>NW_009631608.1:26004-32269 GCF_000690535.1 Cariama cristata | reverse complement strand
CCTGGTTTTGTGCTTGGGATTGCCCTGACATACATAAAGCAAAACCCTTGCATGTCTAGCAGATCTCTTTCGGCTCTTGGACAAGTATTGCAGATGTACAGCCACAGGTGAGGCATGATTTAATTTCTTGAGCATTTCAGGTGCCTGGAGCCTGCAATTGCCCTGGTGTCTGATACAGACCTTCCCAATCAGCTGTTTGTGCTCCTGACCTGTTTTGCCCAGCGACAAATACTGCATGGTGAGAGTGCCACCGAGTTCAAGTGTTAAGAATGAGCATGTCAGAGGCCTTGCAAGTGAGCTGCCCTTGGTTTGCTCTGCGCCTTAGCCGATCAGCTCTTCAGTCCTTATCTTCATGTCAACTGACATGTATGCTGCTTCTACATCAGCCAGTCCCAAGGCACATCCATCGCCGCTCCCAGGCTTTGTGCAAATACGGGCAAATCAAATAAATACCTGCGTCACAGCACTAAAGAGTTAAGAAAGCTCTGTATTCTTCCCCACGGGAGAGCCTATTGCAACTTGTAAACACTTGCTGTCTTTTTCCAGGTGGTAATTAAAACAGCTTCCCCCCAACGAGTCAGTATTGCATCAAGAGGCTGACAATTTCCTGGAGAAAGCCGCTGTGTTTCCGCTAACGAGCCTCAAGATCAGCACAACGCAATGCCTGCGCACAGTTGTAGCTGCGGTTCTGGCACGTGAGACCCAAAGACCCTTTGATAATTCTAACCGGTATTTCTTAGACGTTTTTGTTTCTCCTGCTGTTATTATGCCAACTTGTAAAAGTCTGCTCATCATGCTGTGAAGTTTTTCCTTTTAAATATTTACTGTGGGCTCTTGATAATTCAATCAGGTAGCAGTGACACGTGGAATTGGGCTTTGGCAGGAGAGTGCGAACTGGGGCAAATTGGAGGTTGGACTGGATGATCTTCAGAGGTCCCTTCCAACCCTGATGATTCTGTGTGGAATTAACCAAAGCAGAGAAGGGAAAAGCACAGGGCAATGTGTTTCTGAATTTCTGGAAGAAACACATTTTTATATCATGCAGTTCAATGAAACATTTTTTTTCCCAGGATGAAATAATTTTTTTCAGGTCTGGACCGGGCATGGGAGTTTGAGAAATGGTTTCATTCTCTTCATGTGGCGTATTCATGTTTTCAAAAATGAGTTTGCAAATAACTGCGATTTTTTAAAAGGGAATCTGGGCAAAATAAAGCAGAATTGTCAAATATTGCTGCTAAGTGGCCTTTGCAGATTCTTTACAACCGCGCAAGGCTGGCAACAGCTACAAGTGAACAGGTAAAATTGTGATGTTCATTCATCTTAATGGATGCATTGGTGAGCAGATATTAGTAGTCCTGCTACTGGGCTACGTAACTCTGGTTTGCAGGTCCGTATGTAACGTTGCTAACGGCTGGCTGATGAATGGTGTTCTGCACTGGATTTATACTTGAATTTGTGCTGTTGTATGAATAGGCAATAAATATAGGCATGGCTGGAGCATGGTAACAGCAGCAGATTAGGAGCAGAAGTCTCTCCTTCCTGACTCTAGACTGCTGCTAAGGTCAGCTTAAGGTTCCCATCACCTTGAAAGGAGCTGGGACTTCATCCCCTGTCTCGGGATGCGTGGGTTTTGGTGGGCACCCCAGGCAGCACATGAGGCTACGCAGGGCTGTATCAAACACAGGGAAAACTGATAGATCGAATTGAAAAAGGTCTTCCCATCTCATGGGCCACTGGCTTGTGCCAGTCCAGGCTGTGCAATGATGGAGTGCATCTTCCAGGAGGGTGCAGATCGCAAGAGATGCAGCCAGCTTCCCAAAAGTGAAGTCTTGTGTGAATTTTCAGGGCTCGGTCATGTTCAGGCAAGCAGCAAGACCCTCATGCTTTCATTTTTCTCTGATGTGGGTTGACTTGGCACCTCCACCGGTACCTCCCTCGCTCCTCTGGGAGACTTCTCTCAAAATCGTCTTTGTCACCTCTGTGTCTCGGTCCATTTATCAATAGTTTCCCACTGCTCTGCTTTCCCACTGCCTTCAGGTTCAAGAAAATCTGCTGCCTAGAGGAGGTTTGGGAGAGGCTGCCCTGCACATCCCGGGTTGGGTGGAGATAGGACCCCAGACTGCCCGTTCGTGGTAGATCTGCGAAGGCAGAGACACCATTGATGGAAGTTTTTATATTAACTACTCTTAGTACGGGCAGCACTCATAAGGCATGCACTGAGCCTGTGTTCCATACCAGTACCAGTTCACCACCTCTCGGGAAACCAGCGGTACGTGCTCCATATATTAATGTATTTCCATAGACTACCAAAGGGAGAGCTCCCTTCTTCTGAGCAAGATTCAACCACAGCTCGTTAGATCAGCCCCACGTTTGGCCCCTTTGGGAAAGCGTGGCAGGGAAAGCTTGCGCTCGTTGTGTTAAAAATGAGTATTTTCACTATCTAGACAGAAGCCTTCAATCTCCAGGGCCATCAGTCTGTATCCCTGACAAAGACTGAATGAAAGGCAAAACATAATTACTTACATATTACTCCATCTGACATCTTAAATATTAAGACATCTATCTAGTCTAAAATCATTCATATAAATGTGTTTGTGGCACCTTAGGCTTAGGAAATTTTCCATAGATGAAGCGATAACGTTCTTTGGTTCATTTGGGCTCCTGGTATAATATGATTTGGTTTTCGGGGTTTGCTACAGCCTCATGCTGTGAAGTTTTGGTTCCACCTGCCATGAACTTTATCATGGAAAATATCTCCAGAGGCAAACAGAAACAGTATAGTCCAGCACATTAACATGAAATTTGAGGCAATACATCCATTTTTTTGAAAAGTAAGCATTATGTAAAATGAGTATAAATGTCATGTGTTTTCATAACTGTCAAAGTATTGTGATTTCTTTGTTATTTTATGGATTGAAAAATTGAGGCAAAGAGGGTAAATGCTTGCCTGAGGCTACACATTCAATAGCAGACTAAAAATTGACAATAACACACTAAGGTCAGGCCAGAGAAATATTAACACTTTGTCAGCCTCAAGCATTCAGGAAGCATGGGACACGAGACCTCATGCCATGTTTATGTTCCTAAAGCCCTCCATGTCGAGCTCTCTGCCTTTTGAAGGTGCGTATTTCCAGCCCTTTAACTGAAAAGCAGATTAAAAAGCCTAAAAATTAAAATAATTGAAAATAACAACTGCTGAGAATCTCCTGTATTTGCAGGAATCGAAGCTGGCGCCTTAAGAAAAAGAGTAGGGGATATATCGTGGCTCACGATAATGTTGTGAGAGCCAGAAAACTGTGTTACGCTGGTGTTGAAGCTGGCTGAGCGTGAGCAGGGACAGCTGAATGGGGACACTTGGGGACAAATTCACCAGGTACTGAAGATGCGTGTTGACGTTCAGACTTGTCCTGATCCTCTCTCTGTAGTCAGCTCTGTGCTGTTGCAGCTTGTGCTTTGGGCAGTTCATGGAGCTGGAAAATACTTTGTGAGACTTGTATACATTGAAAAGAAATGAAGAATTTTGAAAACTCCCTAGCCAAAGAAGTAAAACTGACTTAGCAGACAAGACTTGTTGTTTAGGGAAAGGAACTGCTGTGTCTGACACAGTCCCTTGTGAAAATGTGTTTTTATGCAGTATGCCATTTATGCAGTATATGCCATTCCCCAAACCTGCGTATTTTGTAGCCAAATCACAGTGTGTCAGTTTATTTTGTATAACAAACTGTTTTTGTGCTCTTCTTTGCCTGAAAAAAGAATTAACTCCAAAAAAGAAAACAGGGGAATTGAATATAAAAAAATTAAAAAGAGAAGGTGTGAAAACTTAGGGAGTTGGGAATAATTAGAAGTATTTTACTACCCACTGGTACTTAATGTGAACTATACTTCAAACGTACACCACTTAAATTACCTCTGTAGCCGTTGGCAGTTTCGCGGTGCCTTCCACCCGTGGAAGCTGCGCAGAGCCATTACGTCGGCCTCTCATACTGCTGAATCTGGGGGATTTGGTCATCTTCCAGACAGTGCAGAAAAGGGCTGGCCTGTGCGCTAACGAGACCCCCTGGCATTTCGGGGTGCGCAGCTGGAGCCTTGGGGTGCCTAAGCATCACAACTCTGGTACAGGGGCCCTTTTTTAAGTCCAGATTTCAGCCGTTTTTTCGCCGGGTGAATGGGACATGGAGGTTCTGAGGTTATAAAGGTGACCTGCCATCGGCAGGGGTTGGGGGGTTGTACATTTGTCTGGATATTTGTGTTTGAACTGCATCGTAGAGTCTGTAGCCATAGTGAGGAAACTGGGGATGGCCCATCTCAGCTTTGCAGTATCATCTGAAAAACTATTCTTTTGATTAATTAGATGGCAGTTAATGGTGTAACCAATAAGCTGTCACTCTTGGCCCCTTCCATGCTGGGGATAGTGATGCTAAAGGACTTTGCAGGTGGGAAGCTGGAGGATGGATAGATTCCCCTGGGACACCATGTCCTCTTTTTTGCTGCCCTTCCCGACATGATATCCTAGGGCTTCGGGACCCTCTATTCACAGCTTTACAGAGCCTGGAGAGAGTGAGCTCATGTATAAAGCCAAGAAACGTGTGTCTTTTTTTTTTTTTTTTTTTTCCCATCAAGAAGTGCTAGAAAACAACATTAACAGCACTTCCCGAGTTTGTTAGCTGCCATGCTCCTTCCTTTCATCTTTGGCAATAAGCAGCTCATTAAACAAATCAAAGCAGGTTTTATGAGACTGCCTTCATCCTGTCAGCTGCACTTCACCCAGGTGCGAATGCGACATGTCCCCGCCAAGGTGCTGCGAAGACCCTGCAGACTACCAGGCTGGCACAGGGAACGGGACCGCAGACTTGGTGCCTATGTGATACAAGGATCAGTAACATCCAAACCCCCTTGGTTTCTAACTTTCCTCACCGAAGTGGGAAGCGAGGTGCGGCTGGGTAAGGAGTCTGATCTAATGGAACTCAATCACAACAGAGTGTTATGAAGCAGGTGGGCATAGCTCCACCATGAGAGCTCCAACGATTTGGTAAACTTTCGGAGGTAATATACCATAAAGTTATACATATTCATAGGAATACCGAGAGCTCGTTTACATAAACATGAGAATTCCTGGAACTCATTAATATATGCAAGTGCCCGATCCACATTCGCATTCGTCTTCCCTGGTGGTCTTTTGTCTTGGCTCATCACTGTCGCAAGTTCCTTATCTTGGTTCCTTATCTTGGTCTGTTGGTTTCTTTGTGCTCCTCAGGATGTATCAGTCTAAAGTGAGATTGTCCCCCGGGGCCTCCTTATCTTACAGCCATTCTAGCTATCCCAAATCACAAAGGCCCCAGCCCAAAGTGAGACTGTCCGGGAGCCTCCCCACCTCACAGCCCTTCCAGCCACCCCCCAAAGGCCCTTCCTTTGTTTAGTTGAGTAACTAAGACATTTACAACATCTTCCTTGATCTTGGGGCTTTTAACTCTTTCATATGAACATGTACTTCAGGAGTGGGGTTTCCAGTTGGTCCCATGGTTATGCTCAGGTACAACCAACTCACCTGTTTTTCCTCTATTTGTCAGGATATATCTGTGTTGATTGCCTGCACCGCTAACGAGAGCGGTTAGTGGTTTGTGAGAGCCACGTGAAACGCAGAAGGGGTCCCTGGTAGCGGCAGTAAGGGAAAGCACGCCTTGCTATTCCCCATCTCCAGTTACCGTTAGCCCGTCCAGGAAGCGCTGGTCCGTGGGTGATCTTATATGCCATATGTTTTGTGGTGTGTGCTGCAACAGAGAGGCACAAAAGGGTGTGTTTAAATTGTAGCTGGTTTGTTTTTATTGTTCTTTAAGGTTTTTTTTAATAACACATTTATATTTTCCTCTGCGGTGCTTACCTTTAGAGTTGAAGCTATTAAACGCAGCCAGATATTTGGCAGCGATGCATCATTTTATACTCACACAAAGACCTCTAATGTTCACCCAGAGATCACTACCACATTAATGAATCACGGGATGCGTATGCTCGGGTAAGCACAGCCTTGGCTCAGCCGTAAGGTGGGAACCAAGATTTTTCCAAAGAGTCACCCGTGCTGCTTGCTATTGCCAAAGCACAGCTGATCCCAGAGTACATGGCGAGCATCCGAGGGCTTTAAGCTTGTGGCACCTACACCTATAACACCGTATGGTCACCCATCAGACCTGCAGAGGAGTGGATGCCACGTGAGTTTGCACAGGGAGCTTGGTGCTATACACGGAAATATGCCCGGGTGTGCTAGGGGAGC
>NW_009631608.1:0-25987 GCF_000690535.1 Cariama cristata | reverse complement strand
CACCCCTGCCGTGCCGTGCCCATCGACCCTTTATGGGGCTGGGATGCCCAGATCCCAGGGAAATCGCAGAGCATAGGTGGCATAGCATCCTGCTCGTGTATGAAACCATGGCAACACTGCTTTAAGCATTTCTAGGCTGTTTAATTTGGCCTAAATACTTTACAGGCATTTTTCCTTTAGTTATTTTTGTATTTTTATTTTTATGTGGATTTAAGAGACTAGTCTAAGTGAGATCTTTGTCCCTCCCTGAAATTGCCCCTTAAAGGCAGTCTCATGATGTACGGTTAGATGTTTCTCACTAAAAAGCTTTGGATAGAAAATACCTTGGATTGCCAGAGCGCCAGACCACTTGCATGGCTTTTTTTTTTTTTTTTAAAAAACCTTTGAAATTGGGCTAGAAAAAAGCTCAGAGTAAGACAAGGGCCCTGGCTGGTGCCAAGGGTGAGGAGGACTTAATGCTTCATTTTTTGTGGGAGCCTGCAGGTCCCCCCCTTAATCACAGCAAAGCTGGTATGATACTCAAGTCAACTAATTGTCGCTATTAAAGGAAGAAGAAAGCTCAGACAGTTAATACGGGAGATGTTTTTTGACTTCTGCAGAGGCACTTTTCTTTTTCACAATTACCTTCAAGAACAAGAGAGCCCATTTAATTTCAAATTGAATGACTTTCCACCATACCTAACTCTACCATTTCCAAGTACATTAGCTGCATGATCTCCAGATTGCTAGAAAGATACCGTCAGGTACCAGACTGAATGTCAGACATAAAAGCTTAATAAGTGACATGCTTTACATTTTTGTGCAATCGAATATAAAAATCTTCCACTCAGTTAAAATTACCAGAGGTAATTTCAACACAGCTGTCAAGTCTTTTTCCTAGAAATTGAAGTTTTTCCTAATGTGCTTTTACTGAGATCGAGGGAAGTCATTTCTGATGTAATTTCTTTGTATGCGGGTAGTATTGGAGAGAGGTGATGCTTGACATTTTGCTGAGAAGGTATTTCTCTGGCCGTCCTTAGCAGTATGCTGTTGGAGATGGTCCCCCGGGCTCAGATTGGGGTAGATTTAAGACTGATATCCAGGTCTGAAGATGTGGGGCTGAGAGCTGAGGCCACTTGGGCCATGCTGAAACCGATAAATTCTGTTACATGCTAGAAGTTCTTTTTTTTTTCTTTTTTTTTCCCTGCAGACGTGTGACAGCAAGGAGCTGAAATCCCTGCCTGAAATGGCCCCAGATGGGTGGCATGGAGCGCTCCCAAAGCTGCCTTTTGAAGGCAAATGAGTTATCAGTGGGACGGGTGCTGCAGCCCCTCAAACCCACTCAGGTTTGCCGTGGGAAGTTGTGAAGGAAGGGATGAACCTCTTTGCATCTTCAGAAGAAAAGAAGAAAAATCAACGTTTCAGTGCTTTCAGCTCTTCGTTATTAGGGCTTGCAGAGTCAGGCATGGGCAAAAAATTATTAGTGCTCAGTTTAGGATAACAGAAACCTGTCATTTCCCTGTTAAGAGGCTGCAGTTGAGTCTGCAGCGCTCACTCAGCCCTCACAGAAGAGGTGCTTAACCCAAAGTACTTTGCTGGATTGGGGCCTTACCAGTATTGACTTTTAAACCAGACCATGAGCCAATCTGAAAGCCATTCAGCTGCCATTGTGGCCTTCAAAAAGGCCTTTCTTTTGATCGGGTGCGGCTTTTTGAGAAGCTGATGGTCTTTTAAAGTCCACTGTTGAATGTTGCAGGCTGTGCAAGGGTTCCTCTGAGCCCCAGATTTCATCTCAAAGATGGTAATAGATGCTTCATCATCTCCAAATGTTTGTCTCACTCTTTTAAAGAAGGGATGGGGGGAAATTTTTCTTTTTTGCGTAGTTTTGACTCTGGGGACAGGGATCTGGGGTCTGGAGGTGAGCACTGGGAAGAGCTGGCACACTGCTGGGGATGGCGAGGCAGGAGGGGCCAGGGACAGCTCTTGAACCCCAAAGCCTTGCAGGAGATTTGGGGCAAGGCTCCCTCCTCTCCTCAGCCCTGGCTTGGCAGCACAAGCGGAGCCAGGAATGGAGGAGGGGGAAAGGAGTGATGGATGGTCCAGGGAATCCCTGCATTTGTACTCGGGGTGATGCACGTGCCCCAGGCCCTCTTCCCAGACTGTCAACGTCTTTGCATGCTGTAAGAAACCACCTCACAGCGTGACATGGGGTATCTGTGGATTTAATGGGTAAATAATGCACGTGTTGGCCATGAAGGAGCCTTAGGGAGAAGGGACAGCCACTCCTTCGAGGGCTGAAACCTCGGTGGGCACATTTAGAGCAGTGAGTAGCCCGCGGGAGCCGTTGAGATGAGAGGTCAGGATACAGCATCTTTGCAGACGGCTTTGTGCTCTGCACCTTTCCCGAGCGGGCTGAGCCCTCTGCTTGGCTGTTGTTGAAGGTTTCTGTGGCGATGTGTCCCAAGAACTTATATTCCAGCTCCATTGCGACATAGATGTATTGCTCTAATGGGCAAAGTATTCACTTGAGAGTTGATAATACACTCATCCACTCATCTTTTAATTCCTTTAAAGTATTCACTTGAGAGTTGATAATACACCCATCCACATCTCTTTTAATTCCTTCCAAAGCTTTGATGCTTGCATTCATTTTTTTTCCCCCAAACAGTAATCAGGCCATTCGATTTTCCCAATTTGTCAGGGAACTCGGCAATCTATGTAATCACCTCTTTCATAGGATTATATCTCATTTTCTCTGCCCCGCTCCTTCCCCTTGCAATAGGACTGGCGGCAATGGGAATTGTCCTTTCTCAGCTGCACGGGAGAGCACTCGTGTGCTGTTTCTCTGCTCAGGCCCAAATTTCACCTGCAGTTTCTAAACCCTTGACCTAAGCCAGGGTCTGGAGAAGGGACTCCTCTTCCCCCTTCTCCAAAAGCTTCCACATCTATCCCTTATTTAAACAGCCCTTTCCCAGGGCTGCCTTAACCATTGCCTCTGCTCCTGCAGCAGACACGTTGTGGGCTTGCAGCTCAGCGCAACCCACGTGCGCCGCAGGGACCCTTTTACTGCCCGGCTGAGCCCATCACCAATAGCCAGGATGAAATCATTCTGCTTTTTATTTCATCCTTACAAGCCCATAACCACCTCTTAGGGCAAATGGAGTATTTTTCTCTAAATAGTTGTAAACATTAGCGGAACGTACTTTAAAAGCAAGAGAGAAGAGTGAAAAAGCACAACCCCAGGCCTTTGTCCCTGTTGCAGGAAAGGTCCTGCCCCAGTGCTGCACCTTGCTCCCTTTATGAGGCCCCTGAACAAAAAGGGTAAAGCAGAAAACTCTTCAAAATACAATGTTGATGCACCGTTGGGAGCAAGAAAGTAAAACCCTGGGTATGCTCTGACCTACAGTTTGGAGATGGAGAGGGAAAAAAAAAAAAAAAAAGGAGAAAAAACTTGATGACAGCAAGCAGTGTTTTTCCATATGGCTTGGTCCAAGGAGCACCCAGGTGTGCCAGCTTGGCTTTTCTCGCTGACCCCAGCTGTCCTTATTTTCTGTCATCTGAGGGCTCTGGTGTGCTTCCAACTCTAAGCACTCGAGGTACACACACGGCCTCACAAATAGATTTTCCTTGGCTTTTTTTGCCGAAAGGGACTTCACAAGAAAAGCAGAGGTACGTTTGATAAGGTTTTGTTAAATCCAGAATTTGCAGGAGGCAGAAAAACTGTGTGGAAGCCTTGCTGCTGAGGGCAAGCTCTTCCTTCCAGCCATCGCAACAAGGACCTGTTGGGCACGTGCCTTCCCGAGGGGCAGCCATTCCCTGGTGGGTGAACCTGCAGCCCAGGAGAGCATCTCCTCAGCTCTCCTGATGATTTTGTTACACAGCCATCTCAGCTGCGCAAAGGAAGTTGTTCTTCCATGACATTTATCTTCTGCCTTGCTGTCGGCTTCTAGTTCTTCCATGTAGTAAGAAGTTGTAGAAGACCAAGACTGTAACCTTCTCCACTTCAGCTACGGTTTGATTTCCAAAGAGCCAACCAAGACTGCTGAACTAAGATTATTTCCTTTCCACAACCTTGCTTGTTCAATGAAATCCATTACTTTCTCATCACAAAGATGAGAAGATGGGTGAGGTTCAGACATGGATGTGCTGCAGGACAGAGAAAGGCTTGTGGACTTTGGTGGTCTCTGGGGAGAGGCCAGAGGGGACCTGTGGGCAGGGTGAGGGCTTGAGGTCCCACTGTTCCTCCCTGAAGGAAAGGGGGAAAACATGAGATTTTTGGAAAGAAACTGGGTAGGTTTTGGATGGTGGGCCCAGTCTGAGCCTCCCATGTCTTGGCCTCGCACATTCTGTGTGCCTCTCGCTCCCTCTGGGCCACCATATCTCCACAGACCTCTCCCTCTCCATGGAACTGCCAAAAATGTTGTCCTAAATTCTCCGGGCCTTGCAAAATCTGTGCTCATCCTCGTCTCGGCCTTTAACACTTTTTGGCCTCCATCTCTTTTTGGGCCTCCACTACTTGGAGCGACATTCTCCGGGCTTCCGACTGCCAGTCCCATGTAAGATTGTGTAGTGGGTCCCACAGCAGCGGCCCATGAGAGGTCCTGGGTGTCGATGCTCTTGTGCCACTTCCTGTGCCTTTCACAGTATTTTGCGATTCCCGACTAACTTCCTGGGCTTCCCACAGTTCTTGGGCCTCCAACACATTTACACCTTGACCTCAGACTGACCCCCAACCCCTCTGTCTGGGAATCACACACTTTTTCTGCCTTTACCTCTGGCAGGGCCCCTGTAATCTTTTTGGCCTCCCACACTTTTTTGATCTCTACCTTTGTTTGATTCCCCAACCGCCCTTTTTTTATATTGTCCTGTGCCTTTTTAGCCTCCACCTTTCTCTGCGCCTCCAACATTTTTCGGCCTCTACCTCTGCAAGAGTCTCCCATGCATTTGTGGTCTCTACCTTTGAGTGGGCCTCTGACAGATTTTTAACCTCCTACACCTTTTTGACCTCTATTTTGTCTGGGCCTCCCACACTTTTTCAGCCTCCACCTTTGACTGGGCCTCCCCCAAACCTTTTTAACCTCTACTTTGTCTGGGCTTCCCACAGCTTTTCAGCCTCTAATTTTATCTAGGCCTCCCACAGCTTTTTCGTCTTTAACTTTGACTGGTCCTCCACAGCTTTTTGGCCTCCCACACTTTTTTGGCCTACACTTTGTTTGGGACTACCACTCCTTTTTGGCCTCCACCTTCGACTGGGCCTCCCACAGCTTCTTGGCCTCCACCTCTGGCAGCACCTCCCACACCTTTTCAGCCTCCACCTCTGACTGGGCCTCCCACACCTTTTTGGCCCCAACTTTTCACCAGGCTTCCCACGCCACATTGGCCTCCCACTACTTTTTGCCCTCCCATGCATTTTTGACTTCTACTTTATCTGGGCCCCCCACACCGTTTTGGCCTCCATCTTTGACTGGCTCTCCCAGTCTTTTTCTGGGCCTTACTCACCTTTTTGGCCTCCGTTTTTTTTCTTGGCCTCTCACACAGTGGGTCCTCCAGTGGGTCCTACTGCAGATCCCATGGCAGGTCCAATGGTGGGACCCTCACTGGCTCATCCTTCCCTTCTCTGTGCCCCTTCAGACACTGTTTACCCCTTCTGGAGTATCCTATTAAAAACCCCCTCAAATAATGCTCATTGAAATAATGATAGAAATATCTTTGGGGAATTTCAAACAATTTTTTGTCCCATTTAGAGGAACTAAATGCTGCACCTGATACCAGTGAAATCCACTGTCCTCCAACGTCAGAAACCAGTACCAGGGGACCAGTCAGCCAGTACTAGACCAGTACTTCACACCTCTTTTATGACCTTGGTGCTTTATTTTGTTCAACTGTCTTATACTTCCCGGGGGAGGGCAGCCTCTGGCCCACAGCTGATAGCCCAAAGCCCCCTCTGTAATTGCGTTTCAGCTTGTAAAGGATGTGACAGTTGCAGCCTGTGATGTCTGCCATCCACAGCGTGTGACGCCTGGCACGTTGGCTTTGTGCCATCAGCATTTGGGTATGCAGAGACCCAAACCTCAAGGCTGAACGGTCTTTACCGCATTCTCCTGAAATATGAGATCCTAATTAAGGCTTTCTTCTACTTCCTAGTTAATGAAAATGAACTTGTAGCGCAAGGTAGTATATGTCACTGCTGAAGGGCTTGAATTCAATGCAAGAAGAGTTATGGGTGGTCCCTGCCAGCTCTGGGGGCATTAATGATGTGCTCTTCCTAATGAGAGCAACGAGCCAGCCAGCCCATCCATGTAGCACAGAGCAGTATATCTGGAGGTTGCAATGCTATTTTGATAACATGGATGTTGGCAGCTTTTCTTCTGTCTTTAACAAGGATTGGGAAAGGGGAAAGAGGATGGAAGGACAGAGAGCAGAGCAGTCTCCTGTCCCTGCATGCATAAACCCTGATGTGAATGCAGGTTGGGGCTGATGTATGCAGAAGCCTCAGCATCTCCCCAGGGCTTTTATCTGGTTGTGGTTGGTATTCTGCTGGCACAAAACCAAAAGACGGGGTTTTTGGCACTCTTCAGGTTTCTGTTAACATACAGGTCATGCCTCCACCCTGCTAAGAAGTGATCAAGGCCCTCGTCTCTGAGCCCTCCCGGGTACCCTAGTCCTACCGCTCCTGCTCAGCTCTTTGCAAGGTGAGGGCTTTAAGCAGCAAACCCCACTTCTCATCTTCCCGGTACACTGTTGAGCCAACCACTGCCCAAGCCTGCCTGGCTCGGTAACACATCTAACTATTGCATCGTATGGAAACAGCCTGGGTGAGAAACAAAACTGCAGAAAACCTATGTGTGCTCTTTGCCTGGAAGTCAGATCAGCATGTCTCAAGAGTGCTCAGTTGAGGCTTCACTAATATTTTTTTTTTTGTCCCAAGAAAATCATTATGTAAGAAGACTAGAAAGGTACAAATAACATAGCTCTAAAATTTTGAGGAAAACAAATATTCAAGCAAGAAAAAAGAGGGAAGGGAAAGGATGGGAAGGAAAATGCTTCTAGGATCATGCTTTATTATTCCGCACACCTAATGGAGTCTCCACAGTGAGTGACGGAGCAGGCAGTGGAAGAGCCGCTCGGAAAGGTCTGACCTCGAGGGGAGAGGCTCATGTGCAGGGACCAAGGCTCTGGCTCCTGCCCGCATGAAAAGCAGAGGCAAGGGGAAAAGGCATTACAGGGATTTCGATTTTGATCTTTCCAGAAATCCTTGGAATTGAATGTAATAATAAGAGAACCAGGTACCAGTGTCTTTGTGATAGAAGGTTATTGCTAGTTGTTAATATTTTATATGTAGTTTCAGGGCAACTAAGACTGTTTCTCCCACCTCCCTTCTACAGAATAAACCTAAAGCTGCCAGCAGGAAAACCCAAATACCTTTAATTTGAACACTTGCAGGATAGGTATTCAAAGAAATGAGTTATGATATGAGTTATGCTTGTTTTTTCTTTTTTTAAAACAAATGAAGCAGGGAACAGAAGTTCACAGTGTAGAAGCAGAGCATTGTCCCAAGCGTACGCCTACCACGTGACCTATTGATGGCAAATGCAAGCTAGCTATTAAGCTTATCTTCTGGCTGCTAAATATAGAAACATATGCATGTATACTGTCAGATGGATAATGCCTGGGATTTTGACGATTTGACACAAAAATGACATATCTGAGGATTCAAAACTTCCAGTTTTGTTCTACACACTTCTTTAAAGGTTTATTTTTTCACTTTTGAAGCATCTCTTTCTCCTGCAGTTGAGAAAATCTCAGCAGACAATTGGTTGAATCAACACTATTGAAACGGAAAGAGCGTATACAACGTAATTCTGGTCCCTTTTTTTTTTTTTTTGGAGATCAGTTTCTTATTTTTGTTAGGGAGAGGTTCATAAACACCTATGCCAGCATAAAATCAGGAGAGGTAAAAAAACCCAGGAGCATGAACAGAGACTGTCAGTATAACTAAGATTGAAACAGTGGCCAAAACAAAAGAAAAACTTGATGGAGAGGGCAAAGTAATGGAGAGGAAAGGTCTTGACAAGGGGAAACAATTTCCATATCTAGGCTCTGTTGAGTTAGAGCTTAAGAATGGGCTATTCAAAGGACACAGGAAAAAGTAGCTCCTGGAAATTTAGCAGAGATTTAGGACATATAACAATTCATCTTGAAAACAAATAGCATTTTCAATACAGTTTTGTTGGACCTTAAGTAACAGATATTCAGAAAATGGAAGCATTTGAAATGTAGTTTTGTTTAAGGAAAAAAAAAAAAAGTTGAGAATTCCAAATATAGCAAAAGGAAAAGATACATAAATGTGCTTGGAGAAGTCCTAAGAAATGAAAAGGAGGAAGAAAGATAGAAGGAATGGGAAAAGTGTAAGTAAGAGACGTCAGAGAACAGATGGAGCTGAGGATCACTCTAACAAGATTAACGGTGATTAGACAATTGAGCAGAAATCTCATTTATTGGGCACTGACCTTTGAACTGAGGTTGTTGGAGGTTAAAGCAGAAGATAATTGCCTTTGAGGACTTTGCTTTGGAGCAATAGCCGGGTGATGCATAAGGATGGGATTCCTCCACTTCCACTGGCTTCCCTGCATCCCAAGAGGGGCAGCAGGCAGCGAGGAGCAGGGACGAGTTAAAGAGCCTTTTAAACAAAAGAAAACTCAGCCCCAGCTCTTAGCACGGCAGTATATTATATTGATGTTGGGGTGAAGTGAGTAGAAGAAAATATACTTGGATGTTTGGACTCCAGAACATCCTTGTATTTGTTCACTTAGAAACTAGTGGTGTATGAAATTAAAGTATCGGGGTGGATGGGCAGCTCGCCTATGGGTGAAGATGCACCAGTGAGTTTTGGAATATTTTCTGATATGATTTTCCATCATGATAGGATGCAGAACCTTCTAATTTCCTTGGGTTGTCTTTTTTCCTTTTTTTTCTTTTATCCTCAAGTTTCTTGCCAGAGCATGTTAACGTGTTGCAGTACTTACTGCCAGGTGCCGTGGAGGTGAGGATGCTGTGTGCCAGCTCCGTGCTGGGAGGAGAATAAACTCAGCTTAATGTTAAAGTTTTTACTACTGGGGAAAACACGGGTATTACAACACAGGAGGTCCGAGATTTGTTTATGCAAGAGCAATTAAACTCCTCATTAACGTCAAAAATAGCGTACAAAGAATAATAATTAGCCATCGTACTGGAAAATGGGTATTAAATGTGCAGTGGAGAAAAATATACCCTGTATATATCCTGCACAGACAGCAGGAGGATAGAGGTATACTAATACATTTTTACCATCTCTGTATTTTATTTCCATGAAAAATGACTATGTTGACTTACATTGACTCATGTTGAATTAATTACTAATACAATACCCAAAAGGTTTTGATGAACGCATTAAAGATACTTACCATTTCCTGCCACAGACTTGGAGCAGGGAGTAAAAGTCCCCGGCAGGACTGAAGTTTGAACAGAGAATCGCACAAAACCCACCAAAACCTCCTCTGTTTGCCCAGGTAGCAGAAGGAAGGTCTTCCTCAGCACGGAGAGGGCAGAGATGCGTTAGTCACAAGACTCCACACTGTCAGTACAAGCAAAGTCTCATCAGGTCGTACAATATTACTCTAATTTTCTGCCCTTGCAGATAATAGATGTATAGCGATTACAATACAAATCCATTCACTTTCAAGAATATGCAGGTCACACTGCCAAAACCATTGCTATCCCGAAGGTGAAACCTTTTAGGAAAATATTAGCTTGTTTTCAGAAAATCTGCTGAAACTGAGGAGTGGGGAGCTGGCAGTTTTGCAAATCGTGGAAAGGCTGAAAATTGTGCTATGGGCATGGAGCCGAATCTCAGAGCATGTAATAGACAATTAGAAACTCTCTGCCCTTGTGGAAATCTGATTTTACAAGGAGTTACTGGGATTTTAAAAATTGGAGCTACTGGGGAAGTTCAGCAGCCTACTTTAGTATAACATAGGATAAAAATATGTGCAAGGCTGGAGGAGAGGGATTAGTGCATGTATATGAGATACTGTAGGAGAACACCAATTACTGGAAAATTACATTTTCCAGGAGACTAAAGTAATCTTTTTACCCATATTGCAAACATATTATAAATGTGCTTTGAAATATTGTGACTTCAAAAAGTGCATTTTTAGAGTAAAAATCCCACAGTATCAGGAGCGCTGCCTTCATGTTTTTGAACATCCATCACTACATAATGAATAGCAGCAGACACTGCACGTAATTTCTACTTAAAAGCAAGAAATGGGAACTGTAAAATGGCCAGGGTTGGGTTGGAAAGCTAAGAATAGGTGGGAAAGACGAGAATTTAGCTCTGATCTGGTGGGTGCACAGATCATGTTCTGCAGGCATTGGTCAGTGGGAACTGCTTGTGCAGAAGGAGGTAGTGGGAGGTCCGACTGGGATCGGGCAGTTGAGAGCTCAGCAAGAGCTTTAAAAGAAATCTGGAGTGATGGGTTGTAAATATTGTATTTAATAATTAAGGGGAACATTCTGTAAATTGTAAAGTGATGCCAGGATCAGCCTCATTGCCAGTTTGAGAGCTGGCGAGCTTGGCGAGCAGGAGACGTGGATTACAGGGGCCACCAGCTTGCAAGGGGAAAGCGAAACAACCAATTTCAGGCAGGATCTTCCTGCACTCAAAGGCTTTTTTATTTATTTAACATGCAAAATAAGGCTGACTTCCTGAATCTGCATCAGCAGTTTTTCTCTCTTGAAGATGCCACTCTTACTTGCAGGATGAAGCAGAAGATCTGCTCGTGGTGTCACCGGCTGTCGAGGGGAGGCACGGACCGTGCCACATTTCAGGCTTCGCTGACGGCCACTTGTGCTGCCACAGCACTCTGACTATGTCCCGCGCTATTTATTCCCTTACTTTTCACAGCTAATTGGAGCAATGAAGAACAGGGAAACCAAAATGACACTTTTCCACCCCAAGCTTTGCTACTGGCAAACTTCAGTATATTTTCTTCCTCCTGCAACACTTCAGTGCCGATTTGTATTAACTAAAATAAACTGGAGTTTACCTAAGCTCTGTAAGCAGTGCTTGCTCTTCCATTTAAATAGCTTTCTCCAAATCTTGACCTCGTTCTCTTTCCGACAGGGGCTTGCAGGCAGCTCCCGGTCACCCCAAGCTCTGTTCAGTAGAAATGCAGTTGCTGAGCAACCAGGCAACCTCCCTACAGCACAATTTTGGCACATAATCTGTGATTTGTGTGAAACAGAGATGGCTTTGGAAAGGCAGATAATCAACTGCCCTGCTGCATAACACGTATGGTAGGAGGCTGTAGCACGGGTGGACGTTGGGGAGTGTGACCCAGGGCTTGACCATGCTCTTCCCTATTCCTTCTGGGATGGTATCGTTTGAATGGGGATTAGGTCCTCGTTTCCTCTTCTCAAGAAGAAGCGATGATGTTGTCCATGCAGCCGGTGGCACCCACCGTGCATGCACATGCCACCCAGGTAAGGAGGTCGGGGCGTGCTCCGATCTGTCTGCATGGTGACGAGTTCAGCTCCAGCACTTTGAATGCCCTTCCTCCAGCCGAGCCGTAAATTACTGAAAGGCTAAACTTTATAGGAAGGAATGTGCAAACTATTAAATAGCTTTTGGGGATATAAACCAGAGCAAAAACCGAAGCTTTTGACTGCTGAGAGCATGGCTTGCTGCAAGGGTGCTGCTCCCTGTGAACACAATACAATGAGAAGAGCGGCTCCCCTCCGGTGACAAGTTACATGATATGACAAGAAGAAAGATTAAACAAACCATTGTACAAAAAAAATTAATGCTTTTGTACTATAGAAATATAAACTATGTCTCTGAATATTTGGGACTGCTGTTTGCATGGGCACTATTTTTGCTATGTTTGGGGTTAAAGTTTTGGGTATCTACGAATGAGGTGGAGCAGGGTCTTGTTTTAGGTGAAACCCAGAACCTGAGCTCCTTCTGGGACAGCAGGTGCAGGGTGGCTGTACATCGTGGCAATGGTTTGGGGTTTTTTTTAGCATTGCTGGTTTAATTTATGCCATAGCAAGCAGTAAGTCAGAGCAGTTACCTGTCCTGGCTGACAGTGTCCCAGGAAAGTACCACGGTGCCTCTTGGATGGGGTGATGTCTCCAAAGCCATGCAGCTCCAGGTGCGAGAAATGCTTGTGGAACATAGAGCATATGGAGGAAGGAAAAAAGCCCTGAAGTTGTATCCCCTCGTAATGGGCTTGAACACAGAAAGGTTTGCTTTGCCAGCAGAGCAGGCAGCTATCGTATCAGTAGACGTTTGTCATCTACTTGGGCAAAAAGAAACTCATAATTCTCATATGGTTTTCAATGCAATTTGCATGTGGCTAAAACCTGCCATTTCTATGAAGCTAATGGTTACAATTTTGAATTACTCTCTTGCGACACGGAGCTTGCAAATGCGCCCCATTCTTACCCTTTGCAAACCTCGTACGTGTGGCCTCCTGGGAACTGTGTCTCCTTCCGAGCTGTTTCTCCTGCCAGCCTAAGTGGCTGCAAACATCTCAGGCTGGGACTGCACATTGATCCTTCTCTTACTTTACCATAGCCTAATTAGTATGAGAATAATCTGAAGAGGAGGAACCCATTGCTGTGCCAGGGGAGGGGAGCAGAGCTGGGCACAAGCTTCTGTGCATGTAAAACCTGCTCGGGGAGCTTGGGAGGCTCCAGATTAAAACACTGCAGAGTTTTTCCAAAGCATTCTGCTAAGAGGGTCCCAGCTCTGTGTATAATGTTTAAATATTAATTGGGAGATGGCCGGCAGTGCAGGTGTCTTCCTCCTCTCTCCTCCCATGCGTCTCTCGTGAGGTTGCTTGGCTGTTCCTGTGCTTTCCTCCTCCGACTCAGTGAATATTTCATACAGAGTGATTCAGCTGTGCACAGTCAGGTGGGAGGTCTGCAGGAGATGTGCCTGAGCATAAAGTAAAACTCCAAAGTTACGGAAAGGGAAGACCTTGCTCCAAAGTCCCGTTTGGTTCTTGACCCCTCTGCAGAGGGGTGAGCACTTTGAGCTGTGCCCTGGGGATGCTCTTGGTGACCACAGGGAAAAGAGAAGTGTTGTGGTTGCGTCTAAGAGAGTTGATCCTCTATATAAAGCGGTTATACTTTCACTAGTCAGTGAGAGATTGAACACCAATAGTTGTGTAATTCTGCTCTTTCTAACCACAGAGGAGTAATCCCAGGAACAGATATTTTAGGAGCTGAGATCAGTCCAACAGGAGTGTCAGGGAATGCGCTGCCCACCAGTGTAATCTGAGTGCTGGGCATGAAGGTTTGCTCCCAGCAAGTAAAAGTGTTGTTTACACCCTTTTCAACAAAGCAGAGGATCCTCGCCAATCCCCTTGGATGGGTCCCACCCCAATGTGTTGCACAATATAATTGTACAAGGATTTTTTAGGACTAATCTGTGAAGGTAATGCTCTGTGAGTGTGCGGTAGGGGAGCAGGTGCTATTCTCCATAATACTGAATGAAAATAATGTATTGATCTGACACCGATATGTGAATTCCATGTTGGTATTTCTGTCAGAAAAGGGGTGTCACCTATACCGAATATCAGTATATCCATCGTAAGTTGTTAGCACTACCTGAGTGGGACAGCACTGCAGACCAGAAGAGCCTGTGCACCACTCCAGAGATATTCCCCTTCCCACCTGCACCAACCCTCTGCACTTTGGCTCAACACCCCATATTATCACTATCCAAGATCACCATCGGTCCAACCCCCATACTTCAGGAGGAACCAGTGTCCACTTGAGGTGTGAGACCTGGGTAGCTACGAGGATGATGCGGGGGCCCCTTGTCTCCCAGCTCAGGTGCATGCTGGTGCCCGTCCTGTCCCAGTGCGTCTCACTGGGAACCAGATGTGCTCCCACCGGCTCCCCGCTCCGGACACGGAGACACAAGATATCCTGCCAAGAGGGTTCCTGCTCAGCTTGTGCATGGCCCAGGGGAGAAGCTCGAAGTGTGGGTTAACTCATGGTGTGCCTGGGGAACAGCCTTTCGGTTCAAATGCACAGATGAGAAACACTTCACATCTGACTTTGAGGAAAAAGGGAGGAAAATGCTTTCCTTAGGTTAAAAGAAATGTCATGAAGGCGTTTGAAAATCTTTCTGTTCTCTGTTTGTTTTGACAATGTTACTTCTTTTCCATTTTTTTTCCTGAAATTTTAATTATCTGCAAAACAATTTCTGTGTTGTTTTGATTTTGAGAAAACTGCTTAAACTCTGCTCGAGGCTGACATTTGAGCATGCTCGAGTCCCACATGGAGTGAGAGCGTTCCAGGGAGAGATGGATTCCAGATGTTTGCAGCTGTCACGTGGTAACAGCTGATTTTGTAAGTAATAGAGTTCCTTGAGTATCTGATTTTGGCAGCGATCTCCACTTTTGTCTAAAGAGAAACTGCACAGGAAGTTAGAAAGTACAAGACAAAGGAGTATTTTTAGCTAACTCAGCTGTGAAACTGCACAGAGAAGCAGGATCGGAGGAGCAGGACTGGGACACGCCAAGGCTTAAGTTCCTGGTAGTTGGGGCAGAAAATAAACGCTCCTTTCCTTTGCAATCTCTACCAGCTTCCAGCTGCAAGTGTTTCACCATGAGATGTACCTAGAGCAGCCCTTGGACAAGTGACTCTCCATGAATTCGCATCACCTTTTCCCAGCCCTGCCTGTGGGTGCACCGAGGCCATCAGAACATCCCTGCCATCATTCCCTGCTCTCTCCCAACCGCTTCCTAAAAACCTATTTGTTTTTTTTCCCTATCATCTAAGTGACATCTTCTGAGAACGGGGCTTGTTCAGTGCAGGTCCCTTTCCTGAGATGAAAACCAGCTCATTTGCAGGGTTTGGCTGGGGACGTGTGCGTCGCTTTACTCCTCAGTGTGCAGCACTTCCCCAAACCGACGTGGAATTCGTGCGTAAATGGCTTTCACCATTTAGTCTTATGGTTGAACCTAGACTCAGACCTAGTACTGGTAAGCTGCTGTCCACACACCAATTTTTCTCGTTCTTTTTAAAGATTTATTTTTTCATGTTTGACAAAAATCTGACCCTGTGTATGGCCATTCAGCAATAAGTTACGGGAGTAGTTGTGCTTTGCTTTTTTTGAATAATGAGCTTTTTCTTTGGAGCAGGCAGTAATTACCTGGAAACAGTGAGATATATGCATCCGCACATGTATAGAGAGAGGGCATTTTGAACGTGATTTAGCAACGTTTCTATACATGCCTCCAGTCTTTGCTTAGATTAAAAATAGCCAGTCCCCAACCTCCACTATTACTTCTAAGAAGGTTAATAGCTGCTCTGCAAGTACCTCGTGCTGTCACGACTGAGAATGTTTAACCTCCATGGCCCTCTCAAAGCAAGGCAGAACGTTTTCCTGAGCTCCCAAGCATTCCCATCAGTACACAGCAGCATCGATCCTTGGGTAGTACTTACACCGTGCCCGGTCAAGTATGTGCAACGTGTTCTGCCTTCACTGGGCTGAAGCTATTCACGGGCCGGGAGAGGCAAGGGAAGGATTTTTCTCGTGCAGGGCACCAAGCACCACCAGAGTTTTGGCTTCCTTGCAGATAACGCTGGTCCAGTAAAGAGGATGCGGTTACATGGATTTATGGTAAATCCTCTGTAAAGAGTGTCAAAGAAATCAAGTGGCAACAGAAATATGCTTTGTAGAAATGAGGCTTATAACAGCGATGGGGCTTTTGTGAAAAATGCCTGTTAACTGCGCAAATCTGCCCTCTGCAATTTCTGTAATGTTATCTATAACGTGGGAGAAGTTGTGTTTTTTTAAAAAATCAATTATTTGACAAAGAAAGAAATGTGGGAGAATAGTATTTGCTCAATATATTATTTGCTTGAGTGAAAATGCATTTTGTCTGGGCCAAGGCATTAAAAATACATTAAAATATTTCAATATAAATAGAATGAATAGGTTTTAAAATTTTCTCCAATTGCAAATTCGTAAGCTCATTTCATGGGAGCTCCTTTTCAGTTCTTTGATTAATATTGTAATTAAATGTGCATAAAAGGCACAAGAAGTGTGTAGAAAATAAATGAGTAAAGTAGAACTCTAGAAAGGAAAAATGCGAATTAGGGATAACCAAAACCGCAGACAGTGCAGCAGTCTGTCAGGGTGGATTGTTCTTCACAGCACATTTTTAGCTGGACCATCCCGATGTTTCATAAGATCTTAAGCCTTCTTCATGCTCTCAGGCTAGCTCCAGGTAAGCAGAGCTTGGAGAAACTTCATGGATAGAATAGCTTTGGGTAAGATTGGTCCTAGCCACAGGGCTATTATTTCTACTACTTTTGGTAATACAAGTAAATGCCACTGATGTAAATGCTGTGCAACCTGGATCCAAAACGTCTGATATACGGAAACGTGAGTGATGATTTCATGCATCAATAGAACAGAAAAATAAAGTTTCCCATCACTTGTCTGTGGGAAGAGGAGCCAGATCTCCTTTTTGGGTTCATGTAGCTATGTTGCCTCTGATGGCTACTGGGTATGAAAAGGAGTAGCAGCGTTTTATTGGAGAGGGGAATGGGTCTGTGCACAGAAGTGCCATTTTTATGTCGTTTCTTCAAAGGCAGAAGAGATTCTTGGCCACGTCCTTCATTGGTGAAAAATCACTAAACCTCTGGTAAATGGCATGTACCGGTGGGGAATACAGCCTCTGAGCATCCCTGCCACTCCATCCCACCTGCTGCATTGTGTGAAAAATACAAAACACAACCAGAGTTCTTGAAATTTAAGTTGATTTATGTTCTATGTATGCATTTTTAAAATAGTCATATGGGAACAGTATTCTGCTGAGAAATAGCATGCTTCGGAGCCAGGACTGCAGGTGTATGAGAGCCGAGTTGTTATAACAGAGTCAAAGCTATTGCCTGCCCCGCGTTGCAGTTCCGATGCAGAAAGTGATGCAAGCATCCCGGTGAGGTGAAGGCCTGTAGGCAGCTGTAGATCTTGCTGGGACCAGTGGTGTTATTGAGCTGTTTCTCGGAGTGACAGGGCGGTCCTCAGGCCCTGCTTTGCCGCGCAGTACCGTTCCATTGCCGGAGCTGCTCACCAAGCACCTTGTGTCATGGCAGCACCTTGCGTGAGGGTAGCACCTTCTATCATGGTAGCACCTTCCATCGTGGTAGCACCTTGAGTGATGGTGGCAGCCTCCATCATGGTGGCACCTTCCGTCGTGGTGGCACCTTCTGTCACAGTTGCACCTTCTGTCACGGTAGCACCTTCCATTGCGGTAGCACCTTCCATCACAGTGGCACCTTCCATAGTGGTAGCACCTTGCATGGTGAAGGCACCTTCCATCATGGTGGCACCTTCCATCATGGTATGCATGGTGAAGGCGGTAGCACCTTGCATGGTGAAGGCACCTTCCATCATGGTGGCACCTTCCATCACGGTAGCACCTTCCATAGTGGTAGCACCTCGCATGGTGAAGGCACCTTCCATCATGGTGGCACCTTCCATCACGGTAGCACCTTCCATGGTAGCACTTTGCGTGGTGGTGGCACAGCCTCACCAAGCAATGTGGGCAAAGACAAGGCCATTAATGCAAATGCTTAACAGCATGAAGCAAGGTAAGATTGGGAGAGCGATAAAAGTTGCTCTAAGTTTAGCTTCTCACACATGGGTTTTACTTTAAAAAGAATTTATTCAACCTGATAATTAACCCTCTACATATACTGCCTGTGTTGGCCTTGAGGGAATAAGTACAGCTAGGAGGTAAGGACAAGAGACAAAATAAAGTGTGCATGTAAAAAATACATAAAACATTGAATAACAGATTTTCAGAGATTGCTGTAATGTCTCTGTCCCAAGACATTTGGGGAAGGGGAAGACAAAGTGAGAAACATGCTTTGGGGTATTTTTTGCTGTCACATTGTTAAAGGAATTGATTTATGATATGCATTTGAACTAGATGGGACTAGTTTTATTTCACATGTTTGATAAAACATGCTATTTTAGATATCAGGAAGGGATAAAACAGAGAAGGAATATCTCCACTTTTTTTTTCTTTTTCATGTGCTAGAATGAGAGAGAATTAGGTGAACTGGGATGCAAAGTAAATTAAAATGGGCAGAAAAAGGAGTTTTCTTTAGAGTAAAAACTAGTAAGCTGAGGACTAACATGCCATCCGATGTTATGAAGACTAAGTGTTCAGCTGGCACTCGTGTGAATAACTAGAGTATCACGTACATTGGTAACCAGCCGAAAATGGATAGCATGCTCCACGCTTCAGAATATATATACCTATATCCCTTTATATCTGTGTGTGTATATCTATATATCACTGGATGTCCGAGTATCTTCCACAAATGTGCTGTTACTTTATTATCCATCCTATGGGCTTAACACAATCTGCTAAAGCATGTGAGTGTAAGCTATCGGGAAGACCCGTATAACTTACAACGCAGGGGAAAGCGTTGAAAACCACCTAGATGATGGGCTGGCTCATTGTTTGGATGCCATGAGAAAGCTGCAGTTTAATACACTGGAAATAACCATTTGTAATCAATCTAGCAGCAAGGATTGTGTGCTTGCTTTAATTCATTCCTGCAAAAGAGGTGGAAGATCTCCAGCACCTCTGTTTGACCCACCTGTGGGATGTCCTGGGCCCGAGCGGTACCCCGGGGTTGCGAGGGACCTGCAGCTTGGAGGCTGGCTGGGCTCTCCCAGCCCTCCCAGTAAGGCTCTGGCCTCACTGGAGGTGATGCACCCGCAGATCAGATGCTCCAGTGGCATTTTCTGGGGGAGTCTCTCGGTAGAATTGGCTCTATATTACGGATTTCCATCGTCTGATGGTTCAGCATAATGGATCACGTCGGAGCAGATAAAAGCAAGTGCCATCCTTCCAACACACCATGCTCAAGGGAAGGAGGTACGTGTTTCAAACTGCTGAATTACGCAGCACAAAGGGGCACAGTTCAGAGGCCAAGTGCTTTTCTCGACTGTAGGCAGGAAACATACAACATCCATAGCTGAAATTTATTTCACCTCTCTGGTCTCCTGTAGTATTATGGGACTTTTTTATTTATTATTTTTGCAGCTCTGAAGGGCAAGCTTTGGTATTGCTTTCTGCTGCATATGTCAATAATGTCATGCCTATCGCAACAGCCTCGAGAACCTGCAGCAACAAATATCATACTAACATGTTATCCGTGTTTTATCACTTTCAAGCACTACAACAAAATAACTATGAGGCAACAAGACAAAAACATGCACTGAGTTAAAATCCCCGACAGAGTTTGCCTGTGCAGCCAGGGTCACAGTTTGGGTGCGTATTAGGAAAACCCAAACACAGAAACCTTGCTTATTGTGTTCAGGTTTGTTCCCGATGAGGACAGGAACAGAAATATCATTAGTTTCTGGCTGGTGGGACCTGCAATCTCTCGGCTGGGAGGTGCACAGGGGCACGATCAGAGCCTGCCCTGCGGGCCATCATCACGCCTTGATCACGCCAAACAACCCACACTGGGGCAGGACAAGGAAAACGCAGCTCTGCCTGGGTTGCTTCCAGCACCACACAGGCAGTGGTGTGAAACAGTGATATAAATCCCAGGGATTTTGGAGGTTGTAACATGGAATTCTGGCATCAAACTGGAATGGGTCAGGAGTCGATCCCACGCACCAAATCTAAACTTGCACCACTAAAGCATGCAGCAGTTTTGTAAAAATAAATGCAGAACGTGGCAAATGACAGAGTTCCCTGTGGGTTTACTGTTTTGGATGTGGGCAGCTCAGGTTTAATACTGAAAAGGCTGTAAAAGTGTTTTTCTCTAGCCGTTCCTTCCCTGCAAGCCTGATGAGCAGTCAGTCCTCCCGGCAGCTCCTCCGGCTCTTGCTCCTGGCTCTGGCCGAGCCCGTTCCCGGCTGAGCGAGGAGCACCCATGTCTGCCGACTCCTCGCTGTCCCACCAAGCCGGCGTGCTGACGATGGCATCTCCTTTCAATATCCAGGTGGAACAATAATTCTGGTGTCGGCGGGGATTTGCTGACAGGCTGGGCAAGATGCAGCGGCTGTGGAAGTGTCACGCTCGGCCGCAGATGTTTCTGACCACGTCCAGTGAGGCTGGTGTACAGACACAGTCCTCGACTTGTTATTGCTAATAACCTCCTAGGTGACACTACGTTCAAGAAATTCTGTGTGTTTACCGAAAAAAATTATTGGTTGATGAGTAGAGTATAAAAAGAGAGCAGAAAGGTGACGGCATATTAATACTTTATAAGGTTAGAAAAAGCCATAATGATTATCTAGTCTGAACTCCTGTGTAAAACATGCCTGGGGACTTTTCTATTTGAACTAAAGCTTTAGGTTTAGAAAGAAAAAAAATACCTCTTCAAACCAGAAGATTTCTCAATGGTTGTTTCAGTGGTTAATAACCTACACCGCTAAAAATGTGCTTTTAATTCAAACCTGAATTTTAATCTTGCAGGCATCAGGTTGAGCATACTTTCATCTGCCTGACCGGGGAGCCCTCTATTATCACATTTAAATTCCAGAAGTAATTAGAGACTGCGAGCGGATCCTCTCTTAACCTTCTTTTCGTTAAGGAAAACAAATTGAGTTCCTGGCGTTTTTCATTATGAGGCAAGCTCCTCCATCGTCCCTGCGGCTCTCCTCTGAAACTACTCCAATTTAACGATTTCCATCACGGCCGGTGGATGTTGCCTTCCACCTACCATATCTGGGGGTCCTGGTTATGGAAAAATCAGTTCAGAGTCATTCCTGTTGAAAACAAAGAAGTAGAAAGTTTCTCATTGCAAGATGTTTTTTTGTGTCATCCTGGCAAATTTTATTATATGACTGGCTGCAAAGAGTGGCCTCAGCAAACGCATGGTTTGCATATGTGCCTGTGGGGCTCCTGGTCAGAGACCCTTTAACCGCACAGCGAGAGATGCCCACCCCATGCAGGGGGGCTGCAGGTGAGCAGGGGCTCCCTGGGTTGAACCCCTGAGCCATGGCATGGGACTGATGCTGTTGCTTGGGGGTTATTGCCTCATGGGAATAACCTGGAGTTGTCCACAGAAGGTCCTGAGAAATTTCTCATTTCGTTGACTCTGAATCCTATATTGTGGCAAAAAAACCCACACGGAAAAATGTAAAAGATAAAAGCTGAAAGCCTGTATGAGTGAGGAATAATCCGACGTGTACCTGCATTGGGGCTGCAGTAGCCAGCACAGAGGGCTGCGGTGGGTGTACATCAAGGAAAAGTAGTATTGCGAAACCTGTATGGATTAAATTGATGAATTCAGCTTTGTCAAAAGCCCAGAAGGCTGCTGTTCACGTGCGGCACTGGTCTGGTGTCCCTCAGCACGGCATCAGGTCTTCAAACCATCGCCTGCGCGGGGTGCTGGGACGGCAGCGTCCCAGGGGTGTTAGCAGGCTGGGGAAACGAGCCCAGGGAAGAAAGGCTCAGAGCTCTCCTAAAGGTGCTTGATTTGGTTAAAAATAAGGCTGAGAAGAAAAACCACCCATCATCTGGGTAGGGCCGTCAGAGGGTTGGTGAGGCACCATGGCGTGTGTCCAGTTGGAGGGCACTGCTGGCACACGTCTTGCCTGGGGACAGCCGTGCCACCTCCGCCTGCCAAAACCATCGCTGTCACCGATGCAGCCACAGAGTCAGCTCCTGCATTGTGCACAGCCCTGTGCACCTCTCTAGACGTGGGGTTGTTATTACCGGGAAAAGATGAAGCTTTGCTTCGAGTCGCCTGCTGTGCTGGTGGAAATCAAACGTTCCAGGTCAGGTGTGTTTGCACCGGGAAGAGATTGATTTATAAATTAGTTGGGGGGAAATATTCCTCTCTGATGTGATACGCTGCGTCATGCACCAAGGAAATACAACATCAGCCAGCCCCAGGCTTGTGCATTGTTGTCATAGAGACCTCGTAATCGCAGCTCTCTCGAGGAGCTATCGGGATATAGGTATATAATGCACGCCACGGATCGCAACGGCACATCGAGTTACTCGGGCTCATGCAGGCGGAAAGCTGAAAGCAGGGAACTTGCTTGTCATTTAAAATACAGATGGTGCTAGTAAAACCAAAAGTGACTAAAAGAAAGGAAAGAGAGGCATTAAAGTGAAAATGAAGTCTCTCAGATTTGCTTTGATATGATGATACAAGCTGAATTTTGATTACGGTTCTTATATCCCAGCAGTAATCGCCACTGACACAGAGAAACATTGGGGATTTTGGAGCCTTTGGTACAGCTCTGTAGCACACTGGGACTATGTGGATTTAGGCCAAATAGAGATTGGGCCTTTATGTTTATGCAGGAAAATTAATAAGAATGTTTAGGAGGGTAAATTTTACATCCTGCAGACCTGCTCGGGGAGGTTTCCACATGGATTTTCCCCTGGCATTCGGGGTGTCAGAGGACTGCCTGAGGGGCTGCGGGAGGGATGCAGCCACCCTCACTCCTTTTGCAGGAGCACAGCAGGTTTGACCCTGATGTATTCAGGCGCAGCCACCTTGGATTTTAGATGCTGGTTATTAGACACCCCGTTCTTATATCCTGGAGCTAACTGGCACTGAGGTTTTCGGGAATGGCAGCTAGTCGTGCTGGGTTTTGCAAGAAGAGCCTCTCTCTCAAGTAGAGACATATGTGTTACAGCATCTGCTGGCCAAGGGGAACATAAGTGGAAAATAGTGAAATATGGGGTAGTATATTTTCATCTGTCATCGGTCCTAAAATCCCCATGCGAGGAAAAGAGCTTTAGAGAGTTAAGCAATGTAAAGTAATAGATGGCAGGGGAAAAAGAAAAAGCAATCTCTGCCCTCTGGTGCTGAACTAGAGATGGTGGGCAGGCCTCACCTGGGAATGGTTGCATGCTTTGTGGACATTTGTCTATGATTAGAAGTTGGTTATCCCAAGGACTCAGCCAAAAAGAGGGTGTTCCCCAGGGACTCAATATCCTAAATGCAAAAAAGAAAAAAAAGGTGAAGCCTGGAGCTAATTCATGGGCCAGCCTGGCTGGGAAAGAGCCGAGTCGGCTGGGCACGGGGGGAAGGAGGAAAATGAGGAGGTGGCTGAAAAGCTGATGCTGAAAGTTTGCTTTGCCAAGAGGTCCGACGGCAATGGTGTGAGTGCGCGCCGGCCAGCACCGTCACTGCATCGGGACTTTCCTGGTGGCTTCAGGAAATTTTAGATGTGATACTTCAAGACGTGGTTTAGTGGACAGGGTGGCATCAGGTATACGGTTGGACTTGATGATCTTTGAGGTCTCTTCCAACCATAATGATTCTATGAAATCTTGGGGAGCAGGCATGATTTTGCACGACCCATGCGACACATCATTACCGGGAAAATAAGCATGCTTACCTCCTTTTAAACAGAGTGGAAACACCTTGGAAAAGGAGTATGACTTTGGTGGGAAGCGAAGGGAGAAGGAGCAAAGGTGTCTCTCCACAGCAGCTTGGGTATTTATTTATCCTCCTGCATTATGGCTCTGGAGATTTTTCTGCTCCTCACAAGGAGACCCCCAGTTACTGCAGGACTCTGGGGAGGACCCCAAAACCAGAGCCACCATCACTCAGTGAGGAGCAGCCACACGGTCGCATTAGGGCAAAAGAGAAGAAAGTCAGGCTGTGATGCTGGATCTAAAAATAGAGAGAAGAATGAAAACATAAGATATACCCAGAACTGCAAAGAAATGAGAAGGAGAAAATTTGGCATTGAAGAAGAGAAAGCAGAAAAAAGTGTAAAGAAGAAGGTTTCCTATTTCCCATAATACAAAAAATACATGCATTCACATTCCAGTGTAAATGATACAGATATTTATCAAGTGATTTATTGAAGTAGCTGTCTCTCACCAAATAAAGTACCTACAGTAAGGAGGTTTGATTGCTTGAGCTTGAAGTGAATGCAACGCTTCAAAATCTGTGATAGATAACGTCTTAGTGAGCTGCTTAAAAGTCCTCATAAACTGAAACACATAACATTAGTTATATAGTACATATTGGTACAGCGTGTTATAACAGAGTTTATAATAATTTATTAGGGGAGAAAAAAGCTATCTCTATTAATAATTGATTCATTATAAATAATGTATTAAGAAATGCTGCTTTGATTTAAAGCCCATGCTGTTAATCTATGCTAAATTCTGGTGTATTTGATGGCAGTAAATCCAGGGAAATCTTGCACATTTGCATCCCGTACGCACGCTTCTGCTCGCAAACCGCGGAAGGCAGGTGGGAACCTCACCGAAAGTGATGGGGTTTATGGGTTTGCCAAGGGAAACGTGGGTTACAAAGAGGAAAAGTGCAATGCCAATGAGACCTGCAAAAAAAAAAAAAAAAAAAAAAGGGTTTTTGTCTTTTACACCATTAAGGAAAGATGCATTTTGCAGCAGAAAAGGTTCACCAGAATCACTCCCTTACAAGTTGCCCTACTTCTGTGTTTACAGACATAGAAAGATTTTTCATAGCTGAAACTCAAGCGCCTCTTTCTTCTCCCTTTTACTAGCATATATGTTCCACATTTATGTTATCGGGATAAAGCAGAAATGAATGAGAGAATGTGAGACAGTGCATTACACTTTTCCAGACGCTTCCTGAAAGCAGCTTTCTCATAAAAACTGATACTTTAAACATTACAGATCTCTGGATATGTCAGTAAATATTGACAGAAATTTGTCAGCAGAGATTATGAGTCAGCTCTGGCCTCGAATTTACAAAGCAACTTTTCATCCATTTATTAAAAAGAATAATCCCCGTTAGTCTATAAAGCACAGGCTCGGCGCAAGCTGCAAGAGCAGATGGAGTAATTTAATGCTTTTAAACTGTTGGACTGGTGACAGGTAGGACGCGGCGTCGGAGCCGAAACCTCCATCTGCTGCACGCATACCTTCGCAGCAAGGCGATGCTGAAGCAGAGGCATGAAATTACGGACCGCAGAACGTTTCTGGGGCCTGAGTGTATTAAAAGAGCAAAGGCTGCGGGTTGTGGTCCGCAGGAATCAAGATAAAACTACGTCAAGTAGCAGGACTGGCTGACAATTAATAATAAAGGGCTATTTTGTGACTGAGGTCTTTTCTGTGTCCTGGTGTCACGGAATAAAATAAACTTGGGTGTTGAAAGGAAACAGAAGTGTCTTTTCTGGTTTTTCCTCATTTTGCAGAAAGACTGGTTGGGATCCAATACATCCATGCTGCTGGCTGTAATGCATTAGCCTAAGAAACTGTGATGCTGAATTTTTATGAGACGTCATATTTGCCCAATGTTCGTAAGGGATTGTCAGTACCTAAACCTACATTTTTAAACCGTTTGACTAAACCTCCTTCTTTTCTCAGCATTCAGTCTCCTGTGATATTATATCTTTCCTTCCCAGTCTCCCAGGGCTAACAAGACTTTAATTTCTAATTTAAAAACCACGAGATAACATTTATTCTTAGAAAATATACTTGGCTGTAAGACTGTAAGCCTTCTTCGTACAAAATGAGAAAGGAAAAGGGGTAAAAGTGACTGTTGTCATTTCTAAGACGCTTTCCTATAAAACCTGGGAACATTTCTTCCTACGTTGGTTCAGCTGATGAATTCATCATCTCTGCACTCCCGTAATTTGCAAATGCTGGCCTGAAACGGAGGGTTACCAATAAAACTCTCTCCAGGGCTGCAGCAAACAGCCTCCGTGCTGTGCGTGCCACCGGTGCCACCGTCCCTGTCCTCCGGGCTCGGCTCCGGAGATGAGGAGCATAGACGGGTACTGCAATAACCCATCTTTCCTCCCTGGGGCTGCCGAACCCCCAAACTCTCAGCCTGGTCCTCAGACCCCCACTAATCCCATGCTGAAATTTCAGGCATTGTGAAAAAATGTAGTTTAGGTGGTACTGGTAGGGGAACCCTTTGAAAATTTGTTACTGCATATATAGACTGTATGTGTATGTATATATATATATTCCTACTGTATTGGGTTTGCGTGGCAAGG